>NC_092424.1:6418678-6725067 GCF_036169615.1 Heliangelus exortis | reverse complement strand
CAATAAGCTATCTTGCTTCCTGGTCTCCAGAGAATTGAAGTTATGGCAGAAAAGAAATTTAGTGCAGACAACAGCCTACACAGACACCCAATGCCTGGAAGTATTTAGTCTCTTCTGTTTTTTGTTTCTTCTTTTTGTTTCAGTATTCACATGAATCATGTTTTATTTCTACTTGAGAGTAGTAGATGGTGCCTGATTTGGTCTTAATGCAGCCCCCTTGGAACTTGCATATGAACGAGAGGAATCAGACTGTAGAACTAGTGGTAAATTTTGTAGAATTGGAATTAAGAGGAAATCCTTAACTGGTAAAATTTATTAAATACGAAACAGTATCATCCAGGAAAAAAAATCAAAACATTTTATCCAGGCAATTACTTCTATGATATATTTGCTACTTCCTTGCTCTTAGAGAATTTACTGACTTTCCTTCAAAGCTACAATTCTAGGTTTAATAAATGAATTATATAACTTTAACTTTGTTACAGAAACGCAAATCTACACAGCAACACGGATTAAGTGAGTGAAAAAAGAATGGCACATTTCCTTCAGGAAATCCTTGTTCCAGTATTCCTGTTGAGAACTGTTCCACATGACTTTAATCACAACTCTGACAAGAGGGTCAGACAGACTGTACCATTTAGGAAAATGGTACAATTTAGTAACCATATATCCTAAGTCATGAAAAAGGCTTTGGGGGTGAAAATAATGGATTGAAGTAAAAAATGGGTAAGGGCACAGGCCTCAATGAGCTTAATATATTTTAAAAACATAACAGTAACAACAACAACAAAAAACCCAAAACCAAACTAACAAAAACCAACCAACCAGTGTTACTGTGCTACAAAACACCCATCAACTCCCCTTGCTACTCAAGCATTTCAAAATTGTCAGAAAACTGACATTCATTGGTACCTTTCCATATACAGTTTCACTTCTTCCATTAAATGTGTTTTCCCAAACACAACCATTAAATGATTTTTCTGCCTAGTAAGAAACATGATTAAAACAAATATTTACCAAGGAGTTACTTACATGAGACCTTGACCAGTAAATAAAGACCTCAGCCACCATGCGGAACAGTTCTTCTGCTTCAGGGTTGGGCTCTTTCAGCCATTTTGCCCTACAATTTTGTAAAAAGGGTGGAAATGTGGATGATCATCACTGGCTTTATACTTTGCAACCTGTTTTCAACATTTTACAAGGATACAAGCCAACAAAACCAAGCACACATGCTCCAAATCCTTTCTGGTAGCAGAAACTTTTTGATGTCTTATCTCAAAAGCCTTTAAAATCCTTTTACATTAATCCTAGGCCTAATGCAACAGACTTGGCTTGCATTTCTTTTTCTCTTTTCAGTTTTCCTCTGAAAAAGACCGCAGCTCCTCCTACAAGTCATAAGGCATCAGCTTGAGCAACTTCCAGATTGGCAGGCTGAGTAAAAGCTACTTTAACTCAACGATAGGCATATCAAGGGATAAGAGTTGGTACCAACAAACAGGAAGAATTTATGAGATTCATTGACCTATACCTCTCCACATACCTGTTAAAGTCCACAAATCTAATCAACAAAGGGTAGAAGGCATAGAGGTCCCGTGCCAAAGTGGTGAACTCATCTAGGATGAGCAGTTCAGCCTCCGACATGTCACCTCTGCCTTCTGCTCTTAGGTGTTCTTCATCCGATACAACCACTGCTGCTTTTTTCTTTAGTTTATCCATCAGTGGCAGGAAGTGGGTCTTTAACAGCTGGGGCTTCGCTTTGCTTATGATGGGCTGGGAAAACACTATTTAAGGCAATGAATATTATAACATAGACCGGGCCACAAACTAATAGAAAAGCTTAAAATAAAAGCTTTTTACCCTTCCCCTCTTTTTTTCTTTTTTCTTTTTCTTTTTTTTTTTTTTTTTTGGATCATATTTCTGGGCTACAGAGTAAAATCCTGCCCCCATTGAAATCAGCAGAAGTTTTGCCAAGAATTAAATGTGGTCAGGATTTAACAGTCAATTTACGTTGCCACGATGGGTGCAGAAACTAAAACTCCACAAGACTAAGCTTGCAAGTTCATAAAACTTGAAATGCCTCTTTACTGGAATTCTCTCAACATACTGGTATTTAACTATACCATGGTATAATTAACATATAAGTAACTTGGTATTTAACTATAACATTTACTGAGCAATGTAGAAGTTGTTTAAGGATGTATATGGATGGATACACTGACAGCTACACAGTGCACATTCAAGTTTTCTCAGCCACTGGCTCCTCTTTTGAACCTTGCAATTTAGCTGGAGTGAAGTGGAACTGGAAAGAATGCTCCAGTTATTTGCAAACCTACTGAAACAGCTTACTTGTTTATCTTGTGCACACTGGGACACAGGAAGGATTCTGTGTAGACAGGAATGGGACTGATTCAACCATCCACCAACCCACCATTCAAGACACAATCTTTTTGGAAATATACTCATAAAAATGATTATGTTAATCAGCATTTCATCTGGGCCCATAAGTGCAAAACCACTTTTAACAAATTCACTAGATTACAAAGAACTTCAGGCAGTGAGCACCTCTCCTTAAAGTGCATCACATTACTAACCCTCAAAAGACTAGAAATCCAGACCACTACCAGGAATGAACTTACTCCAGTAAATACTGAAAAGTCATAACATAAACTGAAAAACTGAATTCACAACACTTAAGAGACTTTTCTGTACAGACTGTAAAATTACAGATTGTGAAGTAAACTGGTTTTAAATAAATAAATAAAGTATTTAAATAAAGTATTACCACAATGAAGTTACTACAAGGATTACTAAAATGTGTATGGTATGCATTTCCATGTTTCATTGACATAGATATGTTAGATATGCTGCTTAAAAATAGTATTTTAAGGGTCGACTGCTCAGAGAGAATATCAAGGAACTGTGTAATGCCTGCAAATGGAAACTTGGTACATAATGAAAGTGGGCTAAAGAACTATAATCTTCTAATTCAATACAATGCAAAATGCATATGTGCATGGAAATCCCGGGGAAAAAAACAGTCTAAAATACTTCTTATCTTACTTATTAAGAGGTGAAAAAATACTGCCATTACTTTACACAATATTTCTGGTTCATCAAGATCTGTATTGTTGAAAAGGAAAAATCTGAGTGTTGCCCTCCTCCAGTTTTAAGAGAGTAAATACAGGGCAGTTCAATGTGTGTGTGTACATGTACATAAACACATTCTTCAAATATGCAGACATGCTTGCTTGCATATTTATTTATTTTTACATTTTACCTGCTAATTTCTTCATCCAGGCTCCTTCATCAATGCCAAGGTTGTTGTAGATGATTTTCAATATGTTACCCAACAGAGTGTTCATGTGCTCTGAGGTCAAGGCTGTGCAGCACATTTCAGCCTTGTCAGGGTTGTTTTCTGGGCCATGCTCCCACCAGTGGGACATGTAACTACACAGCATAGGCAGGATCACTTCCATGATATGTGGCATTTGTGTGTAACGAATACCAGACTCTGACAGCTCCACAATTTCTTCCATTAGCTTCCCCAAGGAAGGAATATTTGGGCAAACCTCTTCTACACTAGTAGGCAAATTGAGAACTATTGAAAAAAAAAAAAAACAAAACAAAAAGCTAAGTCATAGAGGGAAAATAATTCTTTTCAATAACTATTCCATAAAACTTTTTTTCATTTTTACATTTATGTAAATTTATTTATTTTTCCACTTGTTTCCAAAACCAGCCTCTTCCCCTATTTAGACCCAAAATACATTTTATACAGCCACTGTAGTCTCCTTAAAGAGAGAAATTCTTTTGAGAGAGAAGAGAATTTATTCTGGAAAATAAATTAAAATTGCTGTTAAAAAGCTACGAAAAAACAGTTTATTGTCTTACTAGATGCATTAGAATAGCTAGATTATATCTGGTAAGTAAGCACAGTGGTTGCTTTTTTCAAGATAAAAGAGTAGATGTGCTATACTCTCTGTCTTAAAAATTTAGGTGACATTATAAACTAGCATCTTAACCAGTCATCTATACATATCTGTCACACTCAGCATATATGCAGTTTCTAAAGTTCTACTGTAACTTCTGTTTACCACAGGAATAAGTGTATATGAACCTATTCAGCATCTGTGCTTTAGCATAAGAAACATCAAAAGTTTTAGAATGGAACAAAAACATGTATGCAAAAAACCCATAGATAATATTACTAGAAGTATCTGTAGTGTTTGGTATTTCAAACAAAGAAGAACAACTTACACACCACTTTGCAGTGCAGTTAGTTTTAAGGGTATATTATCTACTTAGTATGGGCGAAATTATTTTACTTCAATTGCATGTATGTTGTAGGGACCCAATATTGCATATGAAAACTGAAGTTCCTGATTATAATACATAATTTTATTATCAAATATTTAGATTCACTGATTCCAAAGAGGTATTTTGAGAATGGTATCTCAAAATTAAAGCATAAGTATCTCTAGAAAAGTAAAATAATCGGTTTTACCCGACTTAGCTCAATTTTGGAAAGAAACACAATGAAGATATTATAAGAAAATTCTTGTTCTATAAGAGCATACAAAAATATGTGTTAAAGTAAGCAGCATTTATACTAAAATTGTGTTTTCATAACCATCATATGAGCTTCTGGAAATACCTGCTCTGTCTCTTGCATTCCTGGTATTGTAGATGGAGTAGATATTATGTTTGTTCAAATTTGTTTCCAAAAAAGCCACTGGAAAGGCACCTGAGAAAGCAGCCAAACATTCTCCTAGTGCTGATCGTTGCCTGTGAATTAACAAGAATTGTTAAATACACACCTCTTTGATGACTGACTAAACTCTCAGGCTAGATATACACCAGCATGATTTTTATTTTATGGTGAGCTCATGTCAAAGAGACAAGTCAGGGTATTTATAGGATCATCAGCACAAGAATAGGTAAGAGAAGCTGAAGTCCAGCTACCCTCTGCTAATATATGAATGAAATACTAAGACACGAAAAGGCAAAAGAAGCCAACTCAGCTGTGAGCAAATGAGGAACACACAGGGAAATGCAAAGTCATCATAACAATGCCTCCTGTTCTATTATTTTCCTCTCAGCATTACTGACTTCATCATTTCTGCTAGATTAATCTAGACCAAGAGATCAAATACAAGTGTTTTTTATTTGAAAGAATTTCTTTTTCTGAGAACCAGTAATAATCAGACCTTGGTCTATGATGAAAGTCAAGCTCTTCAAAGAACGGGTGATTACTTCTATTGATCAATACCTCTGAAAATTTTGGACAAAGGCATCGTTATAATCTCTTTAAATAAATAGCAATGCTTATTTGACACACTTAATGAATTCTGATTATCAAAATTTTAACAAGGCTGCCTCTGGAAAAAAGTAACTGATCCCCTGTCACGTCACTTGGGTCCTTCAGGGGACAGATAAAACTATTATCTCTGGTTTTCAGTTCAGTTGACTGGAGCAGATTTTAGATACGTGAGAAATCCTTAGCTGCTGAAGCTGAGCTTCACAGATCACAGAAATCCAGAAGGCCCGTGAACTTCCAGTTAAAAATTTTAAGAAGGCCTAAAAACTGATCTTGTAATTTAACACGATTAATCTTCAGTATATAATTTATCTCATTTTAGGAACTTATACCCTTTCTAGAACTAACTCATTAAACTTGATTTTGTGAAATCTAACGTCATTCCCATAGTTATTTTTCCTGTTTGCTCTGTCTGCCTTTTTTTCTTTTTCATTAGAACTTCATAAGCAAAACATCCATCCCACACACCTGTAAAGATCATGCTGTGATTTTCATTTGTCATAATGATTGAAGACAACCATACACAGATTATCCCACTGACATGTTTCATCTCGACTACAAACCCCACATCATTTATTTTCCAAACACCAAACCAAATTTATTTTATATCCCTTATGAAACTAATAAGACCTGACTTTCCACAAGTGTATTTTGTTACTTTTGTTACATGTGCTACATCATTTTTTTATGATATTCCCTAAGATACTCCCACCAAGCCAGGGTATGTCCTGAGGCTGGTATAGAGTTATGCACAGGTTGATTTGGTAGACAGTGGAGAGATATATGAGCTCCAAAATAACTGCTACCAATACCTGAAATCCAGGAATTCTGTTTAGCTTTCCTTCAGAACAGTCATATGAGGCAACTGTTCAGCTGTAAGAACTGAATCACCCGGGTAACTCTATCTTTTGGCTGAAAATGGCTTACACAAACCAAATGTAACTTGGAGGGGACTTAGCAGACACACAGATGCACAAAAAGGGCTATTACAAAGCCTCATTTCCTTGGGTAATTGAGGGGAAAAGAAGTAGTGTTGTATGAGTGACAAATTAAATTGAACTTAGTGTAATGAGGATGAAATATACATCACAATTAAACAATATATAAGGAAGAATAATAATAGCTGAGCTGAATGACATATATTTACAATTCCCCAGTTGAACTTTAAGTGATATTTACTGTGAAGTCAGATAATTTTATTTGTAATTTTTATTTTAATTAGGAAATATATTTTGACAATCATAATGCAACACTTTGAGCATATTATAATAAATGCCATTGCATTTCAGTTAAGATCTGAGCACCTTTTTTCCCCTCAAGATACCTTTCCAACAGCAATTTCTTATAATAATTTCTGAACTGCATATTCATGAAACTGAATATAAGCACAAATATTAAAAATAGAGGAATGCTTTCTTCTTACCTCTCTACATAAATACTCTTGCTGGTTCCCAGAGCATACAAACTGGACAGTATTCTGTAACAGGAGACCTGAACATCTTCCACTAAAGAGAAGAAAAAAATGATAGGCATAAGGAGATTTCTCTTTGCAATGCACTTCTACAGAACTAAAATAAGTTTTTAGGACAACAGTTGAATCAATAATATTAAGCTATCAAAGACGATACACAGAAATCATTCTCTAAAAAAAAAAAAAAAAAAAAAAAAGTCTTCTGACCACTGAGTGGCATGGTTTTCACTCAAAACTTTCATTGACTTTAATACCAAGTTACCAGCTAAGACAGTAAGCATTTCTGAAATAAATGGCATATCAAACTTTTTGCAGATAACATCTAACTGCAAGGTCTGAGAATTTCTTAAGTTAGCAGCTAAAAAAAAAAAAAAAAAAAAAAAAGTGTCAGCAAATCTTTTCTAGTTTGTATCACTTAAGAAAATTTCATGGGAAACCAAATGAAGTGCTAAAAGCTAAAAAAAAAAGAAAAAGATAAAATAAAATATCAGGGAGCAAATCCATTTACAAATGTGACACCACTACATGATATACATTACAAAAGGAAGGAGACCCTGTTAAGCAGATACTTAGTTTGCTTAGTTCTTGTAATCACAGTTTATTTTCTAAAAAAAGACAGATACCAGCTAACACATTTACACTACAGTCTGTCAAAGGATTTTTGTTTGCTAGAAAAATGTGAGAAAAATCTCCACATCTAGTTGAAAAAATACTATTTCAATGTAACATTCAGTAATAGTTGAACAACAGCATAAGTACTATCAAGGAGGACAATTCTCCCATTCTTTCTGTATATGTTTTTTCTATTGTTTTCCACACTGCTCATGTCTTCCCCCACTGTGCAACAAAATGTTGGGAGGAACAAAGAACTACAATGGTCTGCAAGAGCTTTCAAGATGATGCATCAAAGCTGCATAGTCTGGTTTTTGTTTTCCACAATTTGTAGTTCAGATCATCTTGGAACTGAGTATTTTTACATAATAAGGAACCTCAGGTACTCTGAACCACCAATCAGCCCATGGAGTACACTGTACATGTACCAGTACTCCTAGGTACAAGTATTAGGTCAAGATGCTTGTCAGCAGAGTAGTACATATAAGGTAATTTTATTCTTAACAAGACTTAAAGAGCAGATATGTGTAAGGAAAAATAGCCTTTCCAACAATGCTCTAAACAAAAGAGGTTGGCACCATTTAATTATTCTTTCTCAGTTTATGAATTCTAAATTGAGTGCTTGACATCAGTATGATGTATGTAGAATAGCTGATTAAAAATGCCAGCTTAAGTAATAAAGTATCAAAAGAATGCCAGAGATCAAAAATTATACAGGGCATGAGCTTGTTGATGTGTGAAAATGTGGTTTAAGAGCTACAATTGATACACGTGAATCCCACAGCTTACTTTATTTGGATTCAGTCATAGATTCTTGTCTATTTATTATACCTCCATACATATTTGAATGAGAAAAACTGATTTTTAAAATCTTTTCAGACTCAAATCTATCAATACATCTCCAAAATTAAAAAACAACAACAACAAAACATTTAAAAAATCTCTTAATGCTATTTTAAATAATAATTTTTTCAGATTCTAAAAAGAAAAAAAAAAAACAATTTTATATTCTTTCCTTCTAGTTCTTCTCTCAGTTATTTCCCTAACTGAGTTAACCTTCTCGGGCTCCTGAATTGTTCAGGAGCTTCTTCCACTTTTCCTTAGGATCTAAGATGCACCCACCCAAATGCTCAGCTAATTGAAACTCAGTAAAGGTGCATGGGGCATGGAATAACATCATTCCCATAGCATCACCTTATTTACAGACAGAAAAAAGACAACTTATACAAAGGAACTTTTCAAACAAAAAGAAATTAAGGTAAGTCTATGGTAAAGTTACAAACATAAATCTTCTGTCTAATGACAGCTACATCTTCTATAGTATTTACACAAAGGGAACTAAAACGTGCAGACTGCTCTAGGTCAATTATAGCAAATGTTTGATAAAATCAATGACAAGTTTGCCCAAATGTCAAGGGATTTGTCCTTCCCTAACAGAACTGCAAGCCTAATAAGGCTTACTGCCTTATGCTACCCATATTTTAGTGGCATGACACCTCTAAATAATACGTACATATCAAATCCTCCCCAAATTGGTGCTGTCCAATATGCTCAAATAATGATGATAGCACTGGCAGGAGGGCAACTGTGGTATAATTGATGATTTGTGTAACTCCCTTTGGCTGGTTTCTGCTGTGTGTAAACTGGCCTTGCTTAAGATTTTCCAATGTTTTCTCCAGATCTTCAGCAGCATTGTCCAAGAATGCTCTCAATGCCATCCGAACAGATTCCAGGCCAGTCTTCATCACAGTCCTGTATATATCATACAACAAGAATGAAAAAGAATTTTCTATTAGAAAAGCATGGGATAAAGCCAACAGCACACTTGCATGAAGCAGATAATAAAGATCTGAAAAAAAATCTTCAATTTATTGGTACTGTGAAGTCTTCTCATAGCAGAACAATCTACTGAAGAAATATTTCATAGGCATGCTGCAGAACTCAAGGATATTTTATCTGGTTCCCTGTTGAGAAAACAGTGTCCTTTTAAAGTTATAAATTAAGTGATACTTTTGTCTTTTTAGGTGGAAAAAAATCATTTAACAAGAAAAAATAATAATTAAATTTTCTGTTTATGACTCTAGGAAGAGAACTATCTCAAGCTAGAGCTCAGAAAGTCTTCCCAACCATGAGAGCCATATTTCTATATCCAGAATTAGGGCATCACAAAAGATTGAATAAAAACAATAACATTTATTTAAAATTCAATAAATAGATCCATTGATTATGTAACTATAACACCACATTCTGCTACGTATTGAAATGATCCATGAAATTATTACCTTATTTGGTGTAACTACCTCAAATAAAAATATCCTTTGTTTAAAGAAAGCATCCATTTGGGCATGCATGAAATAAATACAGGTGAAATTCTTTTGTAAATTGAATAACAGTCCAGCTTTTTTGGTTTCTTGCTTGGGTTTTTTTTGTTTTACAGAGAGAATAAATACAGTTTCAATGGCAGCATTTTCTAACTTTCATGTAATCTCAGTGAACCCCTTAATTCCCATATGGAGCTATTTATATATCTCTACCAACAGCTGAATTGGTGATCTCCAACTGTATCCATATCCCATCTGTATGACAACATAGAGCATGGACTGTTCATGATAAACATCAAGATATTGTAACCTAAAGGATTACCAGGCAACAGCTGAGCTCTAGTAATCAACAACAATCATGACTCGGCCTCATGGCAAATGGAAAGTAAAATTTGTTCATTTAAGCCACTGTGAAGATACTGAGAAAAGGAGCTGCCTGTAATCCCATTGTTTGAGAGTAATCCCAATATTTGAGAGTAAATGCAAAGTGAAAAAAATTATCTTAAGTTACCATCAAGGTAGTTTAAAGTGTCATGTTTTGTTGCACAGCTGCAAGGATCTAAAAGTCAACTCTCAGAACAGATAACCAACAGTACATGAATATACTATGGATATTAATGAATATGTATGTTAATGAACATACTGCCCTGCCAATCCCTAGTAACCATCTATCTAGTAATTCAATTACTGCGCAATGGAAATTCTTTACAGTATTATAACTTCTTGAGTTTTGAAATTCTTAAACATAACACAGGTAGTCCATATCTCACTGCCCAATATTTTCCTAAATTATTTTCTTCTTATTTTAGAAAATGTATTCAGTATTACCTTGCATCCAAGGTCTGGCCCAGTATGTGAAGACAGTTGACTATTGATGTTGCATCATTTCCTAAACAGGGAAGAAAATAATACACCAATTAAGCAGAGCATAATGTATGGCATACCTGCACTCTGCTAAAGCTATCTCTGGTTGTAATGAAATAGTACATGACATAGCAGAAGAACAACTGAACTTCTGCATAATTTTAACAATTAAGTTAAAAAAACATGCAGTTTGTTGTTTTAGCCTTGTTTACACAAATGCAGTAACTGGAGGCAGTAAAGCATCTCTCATCAAACAGCTGAGGCAGTCAAGATGGAAGCATTTAAATGTGGGGTTAATTAGAGCCACAGTGTCTTGTCTGGTTTTCATTTAAGTTCTATAAATTTTGCTTTAATTGATTCAATTTTATCTGAACATTTATCTTCCTGCTCTCAGTAACATAAAAGCTGTTCACTTTCAAGCTGCTATTCAGGAAGAGAACATTTATATAAAACTTCATCAAAAGGGTTAGCTCCCTGCTGTTACCAATAAGCTGCAGCCATTTATAGTTGATTCAGATGTGGCCCACACAAGTAACAGGCTCTGACAAAAAATTCACCTCTCATATCAATTAATTTTTCACACTGAAGTATGTAAAAAAAGAACTTACACACAACATGCCTTGTATGCATATGTCCAAATTAAGATGTTGCACTGTAAAGGCCACCTCTAAGTTCACTTAGAGGTGAATCCAGAGTAGATTTAGGCTACACAAGTTTGACCCAGATATTATTTAATAATTTATTTCCTTCAAAAATCTTTTAAAATTATCATGGAGCTTCTTTTCTGGAATGTGTCCTTCAGGACACATGCATAAAACCCTTTATTGAATGTTTCAAGAATCAGTTTGATTCCAGACTAAGTTTAGACATCAACTTCAGAATGCCAGAATTTTCTTAAACTGAGTTATGAAACCCAAAAGGAGGTGTTTTCTAAGGAGAGTAGAGTTATAACTTTTTCCACTATGTATGTAGTGTGTAACTTTTGTAGTGTACGTATATAGTTTTATTAAAAACTTTTTTATTAATTAAAAACGTTCTTGGTTTTCAGAAGTCTGAAAACTAAATAGAAAACACTCTGATGTAATAATGAATGTGCAGTTTATTAAATTGCATTACACCATGAGAGAGAAGAAGGTGATAAGTACAGTTGAATAGCATAAGAACTGAATAGCTGTTCCTTAAAGGAACTCTTCACACAACTCAATCCAATAGAGGATGGGTAGATGCAAATGCTAAACATGAAGAGGTTTTAATGCTAAAACTTTTAGAGGAGGCTGATGACTGGATCACCTTTCAGCATGTATTACAAATCCAGTTGATTCCACTAACTGCACAGCTGAGTTTCTTTAATAATCTGAGATGCAGTCTTACTTTAGAAAGCTGTCTCACTATATCAGGAGGGAAGAACTCTTGCTATATTGCCAAAGTGCTACAGATACTGAATCCAAGATGCCTCACTGAAAGGACATTTGCAAACTCAGTATGTCACTGGGCAGAGAAAGCTTTCTGTGTCTTTTTACAAACTCCTCTGATTAATTTTTCTGCATTCTAAAAAAAATGAGTGAAAAAAACCAGGCCTTTCTTATCTGACGTCTTACTCAGCTAATTTTTGTTTCAGGTTGCACAGTTTTATATTGCCATCCTATGTTATTTCCAAGAGATTACTTCCATAGTAGTTCTATACTTACTGTAAATAATCTTACTTACATACTTGAGATTTAAACAAAGTAAAAAGTGAATCAAACCAGTCATATACATATATGTATTTTTTTTAATTAAGAAATATGAATTCAAATGCTCAAATCACCAAAATTATTCACCAAAAACTTTCAAATTCAGCCCACTAATAATAATCAAAGTAAATCAATATAGCCTTACTGATCCACAGCTACAGCTCTCAAACAGTAAAATATTGGGGTCAAAATCAGTTCACTTTTCACAGTGTAAAGAAATAATAATGCCACACTGAATCACAACTCCTTAATCCCAGTGGCACTTTTAGATATCCAATACAATTAACTGCTAAGCTCATTCTGGAAGACTTGCCCTAATTAATGTCCCTTTTTATCCAGACTTGTATGTTCAGCCTAAGCTACATGACTTCTACTAATGCCTTTCACACCTGTAGCTGTACCTTCAGAAGTACCATTCACATTCAGAATAACAGAAAACACCTATTAAGCAAAACTCCATAGCATTTTGCAATTTGGCAAACTCCCTACAAACCATAAAGGTTATTATTGAGCAACTCTTTCTAATTCAAAATGCCTTCACATCACACAAATAAATTTCTCAGCCCCAGCTGTGCTCAGAGGCTGTCTTCAGGAGCATTTTTCCCTCTTCTATACAGGCCTAGGTTTTGCTGAAGTGCAATTCTTTTGATCAGGTTTTCCAATGTGATGTGATTCACATCACATGATAAGGTAAATCATAAGGGGACTTGAGGTAGTTGGTCCACAGTAACTGACCATCTTCCAGAGTCTTATGGTGACCTTGTCATAACTCATGGAAAATAAACATTACATTTCCCACCTGACTTATCTCCTTCGACCACTCAAACCCAGCCAAACAAAAGGAAATAAGCAAGCTGAGATGTGGGATGGAAAAGATCTTTAGTCCTGAAGAAAGTTGCGTTGACTTAGATTTTTAACTTCAACTCTTACACATTTGGGAAAAAAAAGTCAGAAAAACAAATTCACACAGTAAAGAAAAAATATTTGCAAAATTTCAATAGTTTACCTAAGCTAGTTCATTCTTTGAAGAAACAACCTAGGGTATAAACCAGAGCTTATTTGTACCTTTGTGACATACTCCACCCTTTAGAAAAAGCTGCAACAATGCCACACAGCTGCAGAAATAATTCCATTCCTCCTATGATCTTTTGGCTTTGCAAGCAAATCCACTCAGCTCATCCCAAAACATATTTAAATATATTTAAACATATTTAACACTGATATCCCAAAATAACTTCCAATCTTTTATCTCAGTTTAATGGCTTTCATAATGGTCTGTAAGCTTTTTAAACACCACACTGCTGCAGCGAGTTCCTTCCCTTAATACTGAATGAAATATGTAGGAATTGAGTTAGATTCATGTTATCTTAACCAAATTCCAATTCACTAGCTTATTACCCAATTAGTTATATTCATGGATGCTGAAATCTGCAATCCATCCACTAGAGAAGCTTTAGAAGCATAGGATGTACTATTTGAACTACCTTCTCATAATGGCATAAGAAAAAATTGCAGACTAAATTACTGTGCCACATATTGATGTATGCATGTGATATAAACTTCAAATTGACTTCAATTAAGTGATTTTCACACAGCAGAAGACAAAGGCCAAGCTCCTGCTAAATACAAATGATACCAGAGAGATATCACACATGCGTATGTGGTGTCAAAGCACAACTGGGAATATTTAAGAATTCCACAGAACATTAGTAAGCATTTCAACCCACTACACATTTTCTCAGATGACTTTGCAATACAAATGTGCAGTTCTGATACTCTGTTTTCCCCAAACAATTTAGAATAAAATCACGAATTAGTAATTCTCATTATCTCAGCAGAATTCTTTGGCAGGATAATGAAATGCAGGTATTAGTTAAGACACATGGAAAACTAAGCAGGAAATCCCAAACTGGTAACCTACATAAGCTTTTTATTCCCTCTAATAGGTGCTGTGATCAGCCTAAACAATTAGTGGCCTGGGAAGACCATGCATTTCAGCCATGCAGCCATGCAGCATGCACCAAAGCAGCACGTAACACAATGCAAAAATGGCAAAGAAAACCAAGTGATGGCCATGCTAGTATTTGTCAAGGGTCTTCTTACCAAACAGTGAAATCCTATGCCTGACAAGAACTCCAAGTTTGCAGAACAGGCTGAAGACAAAAGGAAAATAAAAGAGAAGAGAAGGGAAAAGGAAAAAAAAAAAAAAAAAAAGGGGGGGGGGGAGAAGAAAGAAAACATAACAGCTGATATATGAGCAGGAAAAGCAACATGATGTCACGCAGAAAGAATCAATTATCTGAGCAGAATGTGGGACAGAATACTAAAGAAAGAGTTTTTAAGTGCATATTCTTAAAAAACATGGTTAAATAAGCACATATTATAATTAAAGAAACAAAAAAAAATTAAAAGCAAAGCTAATTAATATAAAAGCGTCTTTTATGATAACCCACAAGGAAATAACCATCAAAGCTTTAAGAAGTAAAAAAAAAAATGGTTTGTGTGCTATTCAGGATACCACAAACACTAACAACTTGAAATCAGATTAATTGAAGTGTTTAATGGCAAATGTTTAAGTAGTCCAACTTTGACCTTGAACACAATGAGAATTTCTTTTCAAATACATCACTTTGTAAACATAATTAACATGAGAGATAGCCTCTTACATAGTTAAAAACAACAAAAATGGATAAGATCAATTACTTTATGTTTGAATTACTTCCTATGCTGATGAGCAGTGTCTCATATAGAACAAATCTGAATGAAGTTCTGTGCTAATTCATGGTAGCAGGAGCACACTGTGTGCACCCAAACTGACCTGGCCTCCAGATTTAGGAGGGGGTAGGTCAATCTTTGTTATCTAATTCAGTCTGAGAATATTCTCTGAGAGCAACATCAATTTTTACTGCCTTGGTTACACTGTAAAACACCTCAGCTGCTATAAATGACATGAACATTAAAATGGAATGTTTAATAAGCTATTTAATAATTAGGCACAAAGGCTAGTTATCGACCTCTGACTTAAAAACAAGATACCATAAGGATGTGTGCAAAGTTTATGGATGAGATTTGAACATGTTATTCCATTTACAGGTTAAGAATATCCCATTTACTGGTAAGGGTTTCCAAATAGAAAAAGTTCTGTTCAGAATCAGAATAGCCAGGGTAATGTGGTGTTGAATCCAGCTAATTAGCCAGTGCACAGTGATCCACAGAGCAACAGAGCAACTGCTCTGTTTTAGAAAGGAGTCTGGTTTATGCATGTTCAGGGATCTCCACTTTTTATTCCATGAGGTAGACACATTCTACTTTACTTTATAAGGATCCTGGTTCACCTACTCTAACATCAAAAGCTGTACACAAAGATATTATCATTATATTAATATTGTGTCTGTACTAATGAAGACACTAAATAGCTGGCACACTATCTCACTTTCCAACATACCAATGATATTCAACTGACTGTCCCATTCAGCAGATGCTACATTCTCACAAAGTCAGAATAAACCTATTATCTCCAGTGTAACTAGTTTAGATTAAATAAATAAATGAAAATATCCACATGGCCAGTACCTAGATTGTAGTCCAGAACTGATTTTATAAAACTGCAGTAGTACAGTGACTTACTAGATGGTCTAATGGATGAGAAATGCAAAAAGCTGAATCCTGAAGAGGTTGGTTGCAAATAAAATGGAATATAATCCTACCATGTTTTAGGAAGAGGTCTGACCCATATTTGCCCACAAAAGAGAACTGGATTTAATGTATTTGCTGAACATGGAACATTCATTGCACTTGTTAATACTCTAACATTCATTGCACTTGTTAATACTCTCACTGAATTATCAATCCCCAAAAATCCCCAAAATCCTTCTGCAGCATAATGAATGGAACCTTATCTTAACTGCAAAAAGAAAGAGGCCAGGAACTGCCCTGAGCTTGAAGCAAAAGGCAGAACATATGAGTTGTACTCAACAGAAAATAAAAAATTCAGCTTTGGCAAACTCCCTGTAATAATGTAGGGGAGGGGAGGGAACAACATAAAAAAATTATTGGGAATCTTTTAAAATGGCCCAAAACAACCCTTCAGGGAATGGATCACATAGTGTAGTTTATATAATCTTTGTGTCTTGATAGTTAAGAAATAAACTACTCAACAGCACTGGTTATAGCTGTCATTCATCTAAGGTTTCTTTGCATGTGTTTCTTCTCTTTGGCTGACACTTCTGGATTGCAAGTAACTCAAGTTTGGCAGAAGCTCTGATTCTTTTGCAAGGCTACATGTTCAGGAAGCCCATACATCTAGAGGGCAGAAGTACTGAATATCTGTAGCATGTATACTGATATATCCATGATTGACATACTCCAGAAGTATGGGGGTTACTGGCATGATTTAACTGTGAAAATACTGTTATTGAGAACATTACAAAAATAAAACCAGAAGCTCTTGGAGTGGAAAATTATCTAGGTGCATGCATTTTGATAGGAGATTTTTTGAATCTTTGTACTGTGCCACTCAGCCAAGCTGCCAGATCAAATTAATCCACAAGATGACACAGGGTCAAGACAGCCATTACTTACTTATGCTTAGCACTGTTGCTAGAAACTTCACTCAGTATTCACACAATCTTTCCAACCCTGTATGTCTGTATAACCACCAGTTGGCTGTCAGCCTCAAACAACAACAGTTCAGTTTTTCATGGTTCAGTACTCAGAAAAAGCCAAGAAGGCAACCATGATATCTGCATATTACAGGTGTGCAGCAGATCCTGTGTGAAGCTTGTAGCCCACTTTACTAGATGGGAAATACAGGTTTTGAAATTCAATCAGAAGTAAAATTAAGTGAAAACATATCTTGGAGACATGGTCTAAAAATTAGTAACTTCAGAGAAAGAATCGAGTTAATTTCTGCCATATTACTACTGTTATTACTTTTTAGAGAACCAAAGAGCAACTCTCAACTTTTATGGTGGACAGGAATAGTTATAATTACTGGAACAATTAAGTTTGGCTTTTAAATCTACCACAAATTTTGCAGGAATAATGATTTCAGTATATAGCTATTTCCAACAGTCAGTACTGACAGACAGCTGTACAGCCAGTGCCACAGACTATGCAACTGGTTGCACATAATGCTAAATTTAAGTTCCCTGCATGCTAAAATCATTACCACTACCTTTAAAACAGCATATAATCATAACTCTGTACCCTTCTCTTCATTTTATAAAATCAATTTTCCTAACAAGAAACAAAAGTGAAGTTTATTAGCACGTTCATAAAAAAATTTCCCTGCCTCCCACTTCTCATTTTCCCCACAATCATCTGCTGCACTTTAAGAACACAGATATGCATACACATCAATAAATACTGCTTTAAGTTTTACCTTGTCACCATTTCTTTCTCTTTATTAGAGGCATGACCTCCAGTGCTGAGAGGTCTACTTGCTGCAGATAAGAAATACAGGCGATGATTTTTAAAGTACTGATCAATCAAAGGCAGCACAACCTGAAATTACATCAGAAAGAAGTGGTTATCTCAAAACTTTATTTACTATGTTCCATACTATGCTTTTGAAGTCAAAACTAAAGACAGGATATTTCAAATGTGTTTTCTGTTTTAAAATCCATATGTATTTTTTCTTTTATGTCTATTTCTCTGAAATTATTTAGTATTCAAGGCAGTCAAAATGTTGTCAGGAAAGGCAGAAGAAAAAAAAAATTACATTCTCTGTGCGACTTGATCTCTGATTTTTCTTAGGTGAAATACAAAGCAGAAAGTATAATTCATTTTATGTAACAATTTAAGATTTTTCCAGTACCACATACCCAGGTACAGCTATTGCTCTCCACGCCTTTTAATGCAGGTTTAAGAAAAAGTAACGTGTAACTCTTAGGGCATTGAGACCACTTAATTCTAGATGTTATCTAATAAATCTCCCAAAACATCCTCTCTTATTGAGGGCCTGTCCACAGCTATTTTCCTGTTTACTTCATGTAGTGACCATTACTCAGTGCCCATTACTCAGTGCAGCTGTCAGCCAGGAGGAGATGCAAAATAAACAGTCAATAAGAAAAATCTGAAATTGCTTCAGTTTTTTGGAGCATGGTTAAAAAGAACATTCAATGCTAGCTTCTGAATCAATGACCTGGGCAAATACTACCACATGGAAGTACTTCAAGGCTTCAATACTACAATTTACTGCAAGGATACCAGGGTTGAAAAATCCTGCAAACTGCCTTTGCTTATTCACTCATGAATTATTCACAAACCAAAAAGGCACTTTGAATATGCAAACACCATACAGGCTTTTACATGCAGAAGGCATAAGCAGGTTTTATTAACTTATAATGCATAAAACCTTGACACAAAAAGGAAAAATGGGGCTGAGAGGAATCTCATGACTTTTCAGCAAGAAGTGCAACGCTCTGCACACTTGGGGAGTCCATACTGAGGGCTGATCAGCTGGGAAGCTGCTTTGCAGGGAAGGAACAGGGGGGCTCACTGGATACAGCAAACTGATCATCAGCCAAGAATGCACCCTGCAAAGGCAGCAAACAGTATCCTGGGCTGCATTAAACAGAACATGGTCAGCAGGTCCAGGGAGGAAATTCTTCCTCTCTGCTCAGCACTGGTGAGGCCACAGCTGAAGTGTTGTGCTTGGTTCTGGGCTTCCCAGTGCAAGAAAAAAAATGGACTGGTTGGAGAGTGAGTCCAATAAAGGGTCACAAAGATGATGAGGGAACTAGAGGATCTTTCAAATGAGGACAGACTGAGAGAGCTGTAGGCTAGAGAAGAGAAAGCTTAGGAAGGATCTCATCAATGTATCTAAGTATCTGAAGGAAGGGAGTAAAGAAGATGGAGCCAGGCTCTTTTCATTTGGGACCTATGACAGGACCAGAGGCATTGGAGAGAACACAGTAGGTTCCCTCTGACCATCAGGAAACACTTTTCTACTGTGAGGATAAGCAAGCACTGGCACAGGTTTCCCAGAGGCTGCAGAGTCTCCCTCTTTGGAGATTTTCAAAAGCTGTCTGGACTTGGTACTGGGCAAACTCCTCGAGGTGACACTGCTTGAGCAGTGAAGCTGGACTAGGTGACCTCCAGAGGGCCCTGCAAGCTTCATCCATCCTCTGATTCCATGATGGACACATCAACAAGGTTTTAAAACAAGGAAAGAAATAAGGAAGGTGACACTGACAGATATATAGCTATGTTAATTCCAGTAACTATTGCTCACATTTGTCTGCCTGAAGATGGGAAAAGAAAAAAATCTTCAGAATTAGTCTAAACTAGTAAATGGAAAACTCAGGGAGGTTATGAATAACATAATATGAGTGGATGGAGCACATTAATAATAAGAATATAATAGTGTAATTTTTCCCCATCTATACTTCATCCTGCAGTAGTTTCAAGCTATTTTTATTACTACTGGCTTTAATTAATAATATAATGAATTTAACACCTACAAGTGCAACTATAACAACAATAATCATGTTCACTAACAAATGCTTTGTCAATTCGAAGACTTGTACGTGGAAAAAGAACAAGCAAAGAGGTACTGTACCTTGGCAAAAAACTTGATTTCTTGCTCATATGGGAAGTGCTCTCCTTTGCCTCTGCTGCCACCATCTGCAGAGAGAAGAGAATGAAAGTTTTTATAAATTTCTGCTGAACAGTTTTCATCTGATTAATGAATATGGCAATCTGGAATGAATATCCCAAAACTCATAATCTTCATTTCCTGTAGTAAAGTAGAGGAAAACCTTCCAGTTCAAGAACATATAAATTTTTTGAAATATCTAGGTGGCTTTATAGTATCATATATTTTAATTGTTAATTTTTAAGAAAATACACAAAGAGTACTATACCAAACTCCAGAATGTACTGATGGGCTTCATCCACATATCTTATAAGCTGCTGCAGAAAACTGTAGGCAAATCGTTTCTCAATGGAAGGTGTGTCTAATTCCAGGTCCTTAAGTCCTCTGTAAAGAAAAGTAAATTTTAAACACATGCACAAGGACTCAACAAAGTTTTAAGTCTCGGTGTAGTCCACCACCCTACTGGTAATGATTAATTTATTATTTATGTAAGACTGTTCTGTGTTTGAAGTAAACAGTACTCTAGATATTGAGTACTTTGTGAAGATACAACTCAGGTTTCACAAATTGGTTAAAGAAAAATGAGACAAATCAATCAGATTAATGCAGTATCATTGTAATTGCTTTCCCTTGAGAAAAGGGAAGGGAATGATTCTTGGGTGAGGGAGGTATGAAACTGCTAAATTTTTTATTTAAAGTATCAAACCAGAAGTAAATCTGGTCTCTTCCATCATGACTTTTCCCCAAAAGTCTGGTTTTAATGGAAAACCTCTTCATAGCTGTGTAGCATTTATGAAAAATCCAGAGAGAACCAAACCAAAGTGATGGAATTGCTGTTTACCTTTTTCCAGCGTGTTCCAGCATGGTTTCTAGTCCTATATGAAAAGGATACCTTCTATTCAACAAATATAAATCTGTAGGGAATCGTTCCATGATGAGGGCTGATGTGTGCTAACAACAAGTTGGCAATGGAATCAGCCTTGACTCTGCATGACCACAAATTTAATGATGGCACCTGAAGAAGCTATGCTAAACCAGCAAGGGAGTCAGTCAGCCCACTGGCAGAGCCACCAAGCACATAAGTACTCACTTATTTTAAAAAACATGCCCACCAAATATAACTGCCTGCCCAGTGCACAATTTCACTTTTAATTAGAACATCAGTGCTAGAATTTATTTTGATTTAATTTAAATTAGGAAATCAATGCAGGGGACAAGTGTCTGCATCTTCCCTAGACTCTGTGTGCAAGAGGGTGCAGCTAGACTAGATAGATTGGCCACTATCCAAATACCAGAAGAAATAAAGACAGAAATAAAGAAGGATTAGTCAAAAAGGAACATGTAATCTTGAATTCAGCCGAGGAGCCTTTTGTCATTTTGACAAGGGATGAGATGAGAAACCTTCACTGACTGACATCTTTCTTTGTACACCCTATTTCACTGAATTATTCCAGCTACCCAGAAAGATTTCTCCTAGAATTTTTAGATTAGCTATGGGATTTTATAAACAGGCTGAATTTCATATGTGATATAAAAGAAAGGAAGTAGGCAGATTTTAAGTAGATGTCCTAGGCTAACTAATTCACAGTGATTACTTAAATTCATCTCTGTGACTGCTTTATTCACTTACTAATGCTCAAGTCATAAAATCTCAGATATGCCTTCAGCCTTTCCTAGTGACTCACATTTCCTAAGCCATGCTGTTGAGGCAGACAATCCCCAAATTAATTAAAATTTTATTCACACTTCATATAGTGGGTTAATACGTCATATTAAAACAGAAGGAATTACACATGGAGTTATTCTGCATGTACTGAATTATGAATGGGCTGTTGATTACTACATTTATTCAAAATTATTACATTTATGCTGTGAATTGTTTTTAAAAAACTTTTCAAAAACATCAATTTTCACTTCAAAATATTCTAATAAAACTACAGATCAACTCAATTGAAAGAAACGAGTCGTAGATTTTAGAAACAGAACTGTCTTATCAAATTAATTTCAAAAAAATTCCTACAGAGTCCTTTACCTTAATGAAGGTTTAATTCTATCACTCATACAAAATCAACAGCTTCACTAACAGTTGGATGTATGTAGACACAACAGAAAAAAAGCATTCTGTAATGTTGAGAAACGAGGTAAAAGATCCAGAGATCCTGAAGAACTCTGTGCCTTTCAAAAAACCTCGTAGCCCTGTAATCCATTTCTTCCTTACAATGTTCTGTATGAAAGATCTCATCTTTACTCCTATGTATTGAAATCTAAAAATGACCATAGCTTTTCCCTTTTAATATTAAAAAACAAAAAACAAACAAAACAAAACCAACCAAAAACAAACAAAAAAAGTGAATGAGGAGCATTCTAAGCCTTCAGTGACACTGACAATGAACAGAGAATTACCTTGAGACAACATATCCATTTATTTGTAGAAATTTTAGAATATCCTGTGCTTTTTCTCTGTCCTTGGCTTTTTCTTTGGCTGTGAGTGTATCATAAGGAACAAGAAGAGGATGGTTGCCTCCTCCTATTAGGGAACATCAAAATAATTAAAAGATAATTACCTGTTGACATGGTAAGCACCAGAATGTAAAAGCACTGTCTTAGCAATACATAGCCCATTACACTAAAACCTAGTCTAAAAATAAAAATTCTCTTTTCTCTTTCTTTCTTTACACTTACCTAAAAATTATGCAGACAGAAACTTTAGACATGGCAAACATGGTTACAATATGATCTCAAGTATTAAGTGAATATAGAACCTACTGAAAAAACTCGTAAAGAAGAAAAACTGCTTAACTTTTATGAACGTGTATTATAATTACAACTTCATTTAATGAAACTGAAAATATTTCAATAAATAACACACCATTTCATAAGAAACCCAAGTTGTAAACAAATACAGTAACATATACAGAGTCCTGCTTTTAATCATTTGGGTGACAGCCAAAGGGGAACATGGATTTTAGCAAGATTTAGCAAGACACATTGGGATAATTGGGTTTTATTCTAGTTTCACAAACCTTATATAATTCCACCTCATTACAGCTGAAGAAAGACAAGCAAAAATGCATATAAGCACAAGTACATGACCTACCTATGGAAATCATTAAGACTCTAACAGATTAGTCCATTTAAACAAATACACTCAAAGTGTTCACAAAAGGGGAGTGACACTTGCAGTTTTCAGTGGCTAAGATACTTATTTATTTGAAAACCTTTAAATGAAAAATAGGAGTGTTCTGTATCTGAAGACAGTACTACTAGCTTCAGACATTTGTAAATGAGAATCTGCTGTTTATTCTCCAAACACTTTTTCTTCCATGTGCATATAATATGTGCAAATAAAAAAGTAGCTTTAGCAAAAATAAAGAAATTATTTTAACACGGGAAAAAATAGTATTACACAACACATGAGAAAGTTTCTCATTTAGGTAAGCAGAAACCATGGAGCACATGCAGTTTTCATGTGGATTTAAGAATCTGGTCTAGGCTTATCCACTTGTCAACTCAGTAAGTGATACTTACTGGCAGGTTCTTGGTGAACTGCCTTTTAGATCTGCAATTATTTTACCTGTACTAAAAGAACTAATTCAAATTAAATCAGAGCCCACTGGGCAATAGTCTGAAAGATAAATGCTCGAAGCAGAATGTATTAATGTAGCTTGAAGTTATTAACAAATGCTGACTTCTCTTCCTTTGATATATTTCAATCAGTAAATTACTTCAACAACTCAGTACTATAAAAACTTCCAGGCCTCAAAAAACCACAAAATATTTAATTAAGAATTGATATTTTTGTTTTGTTTCTTTGTCAATTTAAATGTTAAAGACTGAAAATACCTGTAGTTCATATTACCTTTTGATTCAAGCTCCAATTTCTTCTTCTTTGCCCATATGTTATGGTAGTTTTCAGCCATCATCTCAGCCATAGCCTTAGGAAAACGGAGAGCTAAGTGATAGGTATAAATGCCAAGGAGAATTATCTGGTTGATACTAAATAAAAAGCTTTTTTCTCTGGTAGATTCAGTACAAATACACAGCAATACTTCACTGAAAACAAGAGTTTTATTGGAAAATCTGATACAGAATTTGGGTAGGATGGGTTTATGTTTATCAACTAGGAAGCTAGTGCTGAAGAGAAAACTGTTAATACAAAACTGAAGCACAAAGAGGAATATAGTCTTGAAAATGAATTGGGGTGTTGGACAGGCACTTGATTCCCAAAACAATGCCAGCAAGAACATTCTGAAGGGCCTGGTAAGGTAAGAAACAGAGAACAAGCCAGAGGACTGAATCAGGATTGTTCCTGTTGGCTGCAGCAAGCTGATTATAAACCCATGGATATAGTTTGGGTACTCATTTGGGTGAGCACAATATTAAAAGCACCAATCATTTTACCAACAACTCCACAGTTTTTTATTTATCATTAAATTCTCCTCCAGTGTGCACAACAAAGATGTAAATTCTTACTATAAAACAAATTCTGTCCAGATTGGCCAGCTAGAAACTATAGATCCCAAACAAAGCAAAAGCCAGACAAACCCTCCAGTCTCTATCTAGTAAGAACTACAATTTCAACATGAAACAAATTCCTAAGCCCACCTCTCCTGTCCTCCTGACTGCATACCCTCTAAATTTTACATAAATTCTACATTTAACTTTTCACTTCTTTCACAAACCTACAGAAACATTCTTCTCATCTTCAATAAGGGTTTTGAGTAAACATTTCTGAATACCAATTTTTTTATATGGGAGAATACTCAAGAATTCAGATAACAGCTTGGAACTTTTCGGCCGTATCTGGTCTGTCTAGAATAATTTGTTTCATTAACTTTTTTTCCAGTGGATAAATTATTACAGATATCTTTCCTGTATGATAGATGCCTTCTGTCATGCACATCCTGGTGCTGGTGTTTTGATAATCAGATTAGGACCTTGGAAGAATGTCTTGTAGTCAAGGTTTTCTTTCCTTAGCAAGTAGAATGCTATGAAGATGGTCTCAGAGCATGACCTGGCTACTGCTGGAGCCAGGACGTGAGATGGTGACCACTTAAGACCAAAATGACAAGTATTTCCCAGGCTTACAGCTTTAGACATGGTCCTGATCCCTGCTAGCACAGTATCTGCACACAATGATGTAAACATTAAACAGGACCAGTCCTTATGTACTAGCTCAAAAAAAAAACCAAAAAACCCAACCAACCATCTTTGTTCAAAACAACTAACTCTTCCCAGCAATTTAAAACAGGGTTGAAGACTCTGTGAACTCCACCTTTAATATTAAACATTAAAAAAAATAATAATTGAAGTTACATATAGTTAATTCTGAAAATTCAGATCTCATTAACACCTAGCATGTTTTGATATTTCATGAATGACAGTAGCAGGACAATTAATACCTGAAACTGCATTTTAATTAAAGTTGCTTAGCTTTTGAATAACAGATTTTGAAGCTGGTTTTAAAGAAGATCTCTCTTCATAATTAAGGACAAATTATTCATAAAGGCAACCAGCTCTGCTTTATAGCTGAGAGCCACAAAGGAAATAAAATTAATGGCAAATGTTAGAGGATATGCAATAAAGGAGTAAACAAGGGAGTAGTAGCCCTAATGCCATTGCTTCTGTAGTTTGCAAGAAGATGGATAGTTTTCTCTGTGTTTGGATTACTGAATCTATCACTGTGATGTGCACATCAAGAGTTTCATAAGCATTAAAGAAAATCTGCAGTCTTTTGACTACACTGAGTCTATATAAATACTAACTTACATACTTATAATGAAGCTGTTCCATCAGTTTAAGAGAATAGCATAATGACAGAGGTAGTGTTATTCAGTTATCTGTTTTATTAACCTTTTAAAAGTATCAGTAATTTACTCCACATTTTAGCTTAAGAGTGATAGCTAATTGGCAGCAAATTCTTATTATTGTAAACCTTGTCAGCAATCTCCAATGGTTGGAAATATAAAACTAGGAACTGCAAAACAGGAATGAAGAAGGAGAAATAGAGTGTGAGAACTTGACCAGAGGCACTGTATAGTCTATGCTGTTCAGTCAGCCAACTACTTTACTACTGCTGCTGTTTCACTGCACTGTGACAGAGCTCAGCATGGGCACACTTAACCCTGTGTTTCAGGGTTTTGGGTTTTAGTCAGCTTTAATCACCATGTTGCCATCACTAGACTTGTACAAACACTCATGCTACTTAGCTTGAAACTATCTACATAATATTGTTAAAATACTCACATTAGTATTAGTACAGTATTAGACTGTACTAATATTAGACTGTAAAAATCAACACCATACCCCAAACATCATGAAAAAAACCTAACTTTTAAAAGACAGAAATATCATTTGCTTATCAACTAAAAAATACTGTTCCAAACTGTCTGTCTATGAAAAACCTACCCCAACCTTCTTCATTCTCAGTTTCCACAATATTTGTTGTAACAGTGGATTCTCTTCAGTTTAGAAAAAGAGCAATGACAAAACATTCTGGGAAGATGGTGGAGAAAATCATGATAAATAGAAAAAAGCTGATGCTTCAAGCTCTTCTAAACAGGTTTCTCTTAGAAAACAACAGATGTTTGCAAGGAGAGATAGCAAAATCAATCCAAGACTAAAATAAACTTTTAAACATGAACCACACTTTTGAAAGCAACAGAGCATCAAAGAGCAATAATGAAAAAGACAAGGAAAAAAAAAAATCCCTAAAAAACCGAAATGCCAAAATTGAAGCGTGTCAAAGAAAGTAACAATAAGAGCCTGAGTTAGTGTAAAACAACCTAGTGAAAAAAAACAAACAGTGGACACATTAAAAAAAAAAAAAAAAAAAATTAAGTTTTTGACTTACATGTACATCTCTGGAGAGGGTCACATTGCTCATGTCAATTGCTCGAGGAGTATAACCATGGGCTGTATCTACAGAGATCTGAATGACAAATGTAAAATAAGTATTTTTTTTAGTTTATTTAAGATTTGAGGTCGTTGTAGATAATCCTGTATCAAAGTTATTACTAAATATCAGCATTTTCTTCTATTTTTTTTTCTCAGCAGGCAGAATCGCAGACAGTCCAGTTTAAGTTGAATTCAAACCAAACTCAAATTTTGACTTTTCAACCCTATTTCTCCATGTAGGAATAGAATCCACTAAATACAAAAATAATAATAAAATCTTATTAATAATAAATAAAATCTTTGTCCTTCTGTCCCTCCTGCTCATGCTGAAAATACCACCGTTTTGTTCTTGTCTAATTTTGTCACAGGTTTGCTCATTACATAGGCCCAAATAGTTGAAGAAGGATAAACAGTGATAGAGAGAAGATTTCCCATGTCATTTTCTTTAGGAAATAAGTTTTAATAAAATGACTCACTTGACTGGTTTGAGAGATGCGGCGTGTCCGATTATAAACTGCCATGGAATCCCCCTCCCTGGTCCTTTCAATTCGCCATCCCCAGGCCAGCATAGTTTTCAGTGATTCTTTGATTGGCCATCTATAGATTTCTTTCTCCTGGAAAAATGCACATGCAATAATGCCTTATTTATTATTTATCCATACAGAGCTTATGCTTGGTGATACTGAGATACAAATCCTGAAATCAGCCCATGTGGCCCAGGGATATGGCAAAGAAGGAAATAATTCATATAAGATGTTAGAAAGCCTATTTATTATTTCAGAGGTGAGCATAGTAGTTCAGGCCCTGCAGTAACCTGATGATCACAGGGACAATCATGTTAATTGCATAATGTGTCCAGTTCTGGGCCCCTCAGTTCAGGAAGGAGACTGAGGTCCTGGAGCAGGTCCAAAGGAGGCAACTGGGCTGGTGAAGGGACTTGAGCACAGATCCTATGAGGAGAGGCTGAGGGAGCTGGGGGTGTTGAGGCTGGAGAAGAGGAGGCTCAGGGGAGACCTCATCACTCTCTCCAACTCCCTGAAAGGAGGTTGGAGCCAGGGGGGGTTGGGCTCTTTTCCCAGGCAACTCTCAGCAAGACAAGAGGGCACAAGAGGTCTCAAGTTGTGCCAGGAGAGGTTTAGGTTGGACATTAGAAAGAATTTCTTTAGGGAGAGGGTGATCAGACATTGGAATGGGCTGCCCAGGGAAGGGGTGGATTCTCCATCCCTGGAGATATTTCAAAAGAGCCTGGATGTGGCACTCAGTGCCATGGGCTGGGAACTGCAGCGGGAGTGGATCAAGGGTTGGACTTGATGATCTCTGAGGTCCCTTCCAACCCAGCCAATTCTATGATTCTATGTTTTATATTTATATATAGAAAGTGACTATCACCATATTGATAAACATTCTTTGGAACCACTCTGACTTGAGTTCAGATATGAACTCAAAGGTGGAGCAGTAATTATCAGGACTAAATGCAGTGCTTTGTCTGCTACGTGAAACAAGAAAATACAGTCTTAGAATTGTAAAAAAAAAAAAAAAAAACCTCTCTCTGTTGGAATGGATCTCTGGCCACCATCTGACTCAACTTAATGTCCTAATTGGGCTATCAACAGTTATCATCATTAATTTATCTACAGCTTGCCATGCCATGCCTTGAATATTTGCAGTGCAGGTGATTTCACTATGAACAAATTCCTTTACCTTTTCAGATAGTAATTTATATTGTTTCATTAATGGTTGCACTTTTGCAGATTCAGAGAATGTTTCACCATATGTCCATCCATTGGCGAGCTGAAAACAGATAAGAGATGAAGAAATAGGGAAAAGCAAAAAACTATGAAAAATCCTACTTTTATTGGTACAAAGTAACTGAAAAAACGTTTCTGCGGGGCTGTTCTTTTAAAATTTTTCTACTATTTTCTCAACATTTTCACAACCAGCATTTGTATAACCTATGCATAAAGAAATTAACTATGTAGCATGCAAACTTTCTGAAAATAATGATTTCAGAAAGCTAATATTTCAATACATTTTTCTTTTAAATATTTATATATTTAAAATATATATATATATATATATATATATATATATATATATATATTTAAATATTTATATACATATATATAAATATTTATGTACTGTGCTCCAGTTGAGGAACTGTTTGTGACACTACAAACTGTACACAGGAATAAAAATCCTGCAGAGTTTTTCTGGCTAAGAAATTGAAATTTCAATTCAAGAAAATTCTTAAACAACTAGCAAGTGTGTATACTGAAAATTCAACAATAAAAATTAGGGAATTATTATATTCTATTTTGAAATACTCAAGTGCACTTACAAAACTCTGCCCTCAACTGCATATATTCAGGAAAAGATATGATTTTATCTTACTTCGGTACAAACCTGTGGCATTATGGAAAATAATAATATCTAGATTAAAATATTTCAAAGATTAAATGGATTCAAATAAAAATTCTGGGTTTGCTGTAACAGAAATGCAGATTTTACCTTTTCCATTGACCATTTGTCATGAGTGTGTTCTGCATATTTATTAATGAAATATTCTAGCTTTTCGGGGATTGTAATGCTGAAATGGAAGAGAAAAGAAGCCATTATATTACACATGCTAAAATGTGAATGCCCTTGCTTTGGAGAAAATTTTGAAATAAACAGTAGTCCATATATCCACTGAAAGTATGTTTTTGTGCTCCACTTCCTGGCACACAGTTTGATCCAAAACTCAGTGAATAACCATGTCACATATTTCTATTACTAATATGCATTTTCTTAACATTAAAAATATTTCTATGATCCATAGTTTTGGAAATATAGTAGTAACTTATTTCACATGTCCGTTATAAACTAAGTGTGCTTGCAGTGCTTCTAGAAATACTTCATCTATTTTATATGTTCCTATAAATTTTATTATATGCTTGAAGCATTATAACTTACGAGAACTCAAGAGTTCTGCACTCAAAGTTTTATTTTGCAATACCCAAGTGAATACGAAAGAATTTAAAACCTTTTTAAAAATACAAAAAAAGCCACAAATAAATACAGGAGCCATTCAACAAGAGTTCAAGACAATACTTGAGGTTTCTTAAGCAGAAAGAAAAAGCAGGTATCATTAACTGTTAAACCAGCACTAGAGAGAGAATCTTCCAAAAGCAATTCATTAAAAATTATTTTTCTGCATCAGCATTCTGAAAAATGAAAGGCAATAATTGCTTCACTTATGAAATAGCAAGATCTTGCTTCCTAAGAATTTTTTCAGCAGAAGTGTTACAGTGCCATCTACTGCAAAGCAGAAGAGCCCAGTTTTTAATCTTCAGTCATAAGGGTGGGAAAAAGCAGAAATGTAAAACAAAAATTATTTCAGAGTAACAGTTTCCAAAAGCCTAAATACATGCAAAGGCCAGAAAATACTCATCCAGCATGGTCATAAGGCTATTTTTATTGTTTGGAAGCATGCATTTTGAGGGGAATTCTACCAATGCTATAATTGTTTGAATCATTTCAGAAATGCAATAAACTGACAAGCACATAAGGTCATATTATCTATAGCTTCACATAAATAGGTCTAGGACTAATAAACCAATGCAGGATTTGCATGTTAAAAATATAGTGTAGTTTGGAATTGACACTGATAAATGTAATTATTTGTCTTGAATAATCACAGCACTGTTGACTCCTATGGCAATGAGGTAACTGGTGATTTAGGTAATGTTAAATTACATTTTCTGATATTTTAAAATATATTCTGGCTATCTACAGTTTTCCTCTGAAATGATATCAGGTACAGTCATCATCCATTAGTTAAATGGTAGTATAACATTCCTAATAAATTGTGGTACATCTCTATATATCCTAAACACATCCTATGATTTCTATATTCCAGTCTAGATTATGTCTTTTACCACTATATTTATATGTGCATACATATAAATGTATACAAAGGGATCAATCTACTGACAGCATCCTGTGTTCTGGATATTAATATAGGCAGAAGTCTGACAAAGGCAGCTGAAGCACATGTGTTGCAAGTGCCATTTTTCAAGATCCAGTGCATAACTCCACTGCTGGAAAGACTGAGAATGGGGCACTGCCTAAAGTCAAAAATCAGAGCACAAAAATCTCTTTCAGAAATGTGGCTTTTTTCTAGGCTAATGTACTTAAAAGAGCATGGGCAGAGTCTTGACTGACTAAGAAGAATGAAGATGCTTCCATCCAAAATTCCATAATCATAATATAAAGAGATTATATGAATGCATGACCATTAGAATTTTCTGTAAATTCATTGTCATTCACATGCACTGGATTTAGTATCTTGGCATCTGTTAACAATGACAGGGATGGTGTAGACTTTTTCTGCTCTTGAAAAGATGCTGGTTTGTTGGCAGCAAACATGCAAAGGTAACTAGACATTTCTATCAGCAGGCTAAAAATGCATTAAAATGTTCAAGATTGACAAAAAAATTAGTTATGTAACTGCTCATTTATTGCTTGAGATGATTTTAAATCAATTCAAAAATTAAAAAAAAAAAAAACAAAACCAAAAAACAGAAGGTTAAGGTCTCCATTTTAGCTAGAAGAGAAGAATTCACAAGAGAATAAAAGCTGTAAGATCATATCCTACCCACCAACAGACTCTATCCCTCTTTTACACGTTCATGAGAGAAAAACTATGTGAAACAAAATAATTCCTTACTTTGATGTATCAACAGGTTGAGGATTAAAGTTCCCATCTGAATCCATTGAAGACTGTTTTTCCATCATATTGACATAATTTGACTCCATATAGTCTGGAGGTAAGGCCCCTGCAACTGCACTCAAACAAGGCAAAGCGAGTTTGAAAAGTTCCTGTTCATATTTCTGTGGAACACAGAGAGGAGAGAGAGCAGTGAACAGAAGCCATCAACATCACTGCTGATACAACTGCAGATGTAACCAAGCAGCCACAGAATGGCTTTCTTACTCAGTGTGAAATTGAATTTATGTTCTCAAAAAAAAAAAAAAAAAAAAAAAAGGAAGCTGACTGTCCACAGAATATTATAGATTTAGTTAGATTAAGCTAGGATCAAGTCTTGCTCTTGCTGATGTAAACAGCAAAAATACTGATTTCCCTGGGAGCAACACTAGAGATTTTTCTGATATCTAGGAAGAGAAGATAGCACAGGAATATCCATAGGATTTCCAAGTACATAGACTTATTAAATTTTAGGCAGGTTGGTTTAAAATATTCAAAGTGTGAACAATAAACAGATACCAAAGTGCATTATTAAACTTTTGTCCAAATACAATTGAGGCAAGGGTGGTGAAACTACAACTACTGAGCAAAGAACTGTGCTCTTAGTTTAAGCAAGAGAGGACAATGTGTGAGGTAGAGAAGTGCAGCATTCAGTTCCTTGCAGATAACTGGATTTGCTTTTAGGGTTCTAAAGTGTAGCTGACCAGTATAGATACACTTCAAGATTACTTCATTAGCTATATAATTATTTTTATGAGCAGAACAGCAGTATCAATGCTAAAGCAGAAGTTATATGAGAAAGACTGAAATTTAATAAAGCGAGTATTTTTCCTTTAAAGTGAATAATACAGTGTTGAAAAAAGCTGGGCAAAGATGACAGATTAAATAAAAAAGGTTACATGATATATCTTTTTCAGTACTAGATGGATATTAAAAAGATTTACCTTTTGAGACAAAGCATCAAAAATACCCCAGAACAACTTTCTGGATAAATGAAGTTCTTCTTCTGAGGCAGCACCAAAGTTACCCCATCCACTTGGCAAACAATAATACTTCCAGCATCTCTCATAATGATTTGTCAGCAACTAAAACAGAACATATTTTGAAAGTAAGTAAAATACAACTGTTCAACACATGGACATTCTTCCATTTTGGCACTTGACTATTACAATAACACTGTCAGAAAAAATCTGTAACTTCTATCAAGGAGCCACATTGTGTATCTATCCTTTAAATGACTTGGGGATACACACACAGAATGAGCAGTTTGCAAGAAGTGTGTGACAGAGATAATTTCCCCAACACCAGAAGAGCTCTGACAGCCCCGCTGAAGTCAGGAATTCACTTCCATCTCTGTGCCACTGTTGCAAACACTGCTGCTGGTTGGGTAAGATAATAGAACCCTGATTTCAGCTAGCTCCCAATTATTATTGGGGCAATAAAATAAAACCTCCCGATTAAGAATGGTGCAAGGACCTGCTACTGGGTACTTGCTAAACTAATAAATCACAATTTTTGCACTTGATGTGTCCCCTGTGTTCCTAAGTCACAGACAAGAGGGGAAAAATTAGTTACACATTTCTCAGTAAAGGCAATCCCTAACAGCAAATTTCTTTCTAGTATGAAAACCTAGGCTGACTCAGGGGCAGATTTTCCTAAGGCACGGAATGATCTTTCTAAAAAATTTAGCTGGATTTTTAATTCAGAATTTATTTTAAAAGTACCTTAGGGAAAAAAGAGGATTGTTTCACCACTATGGCACAAGCACGTTGGAAAAATATTAAAAGACATAGTAAAGAGCTGAGAGATTTCCCTTTTTACTAGTGAGGAAAAATGCCAAAATGGAAAAATAACAGGTATTTGTAATACGAATGCGCAGAAATAAAGACAGGCATTAAAAATAATCCTGATATGTAGAAGTGAGTACTTTGATAATCAAAAATATAACCTCCATACTGTGCAGTTCTGTTACACTTTTCCTCAACCTTAAAAAAAAATCTATAGAAAATCTATATAATGCATTTGTGTACCTTCAGATGTAAATACTGTATTATCTACTTTTTATTTAAACTTAGATGCATATAAAATGCAAAAGCAAAGTTCTGTCTTTCATGTAGAACTACATGAAAGGGGCTTCAGAAATCTGGACTTCAAGAGTCTAGGATGTATTTGAAAACACATTTTCAAAACACTTTATTCTTAGAGTATCAAATATGATTTAAGAGAAAACAAAAACGAGGCCACCCTATTGCAGAAAGTTCACATCAAATTACAGAGGAAAAGCATCACAGATTTGAATTCCCATGCTGCCTGAACTGAGGTAATTTTTAATTTTAGATACTAGCAAAAACATTCACAGTAGACAGAACTCTATTCTGATTTAATCTCCATTATTTCCTCTCTTCCCTTTCAAAATTACATTTTCAGATTCATGATTAACTTGTATTCTCTTTACACTACTATAAGTTGTTAGCACAAGCCCACAAGGAATATGCATGATACATTCAAATCAGAAACACACTGTAGATATAAGCTGGAGTCCTTCATTTTACTGTCCAGTGAAACCACTGGCAAGTTCTAGTTCTGTTTTCAGATAAAGAATTCACTTTCCTCAGAAGCTCCTATTACTTGTTTAGGTGTCAACAGCCTTAATAATTTGCCCATACTGACACCAATGTTCTCATATCTAGATCCTCCTGAAGCCTGAATTGCCAGAAGCAATTTTATTATTATTTCCTTACTGTTCTGTTCAGCAATATGGAAATCAACTTCAAGATCAAAAAGCTGCTGTCCTAGATGAACAGATCTCAGGTAGCTGGGGTTGTTCCTTCTCCCAGAAAATTCCTGCAGATCCACAGCCATACAGGGAGCACCAAGTTACTATTTGCAGCCCATAAAATACCATAATGCATTAGATAGGTCCCCTTCAGGGAAGTATTCTAAATTATCAGCTCCTTTTTTCACACTTAGGCACTAAAGAATGGCTGCTCTGGTACCTTTAGTTTGATAGAGCACTTCCTGGGGGACACATCCAAATGGGCTTAGAAAAGGAGCTAATTAAATGAGAAGCAAACATTAGACACACATTTCATAATTCCATATGGATGGATGTAAATTAGACTTAACTCCTCCTCAAACAGTGATTTAAGAACTATGGTCTTGAACAAGGTAGTGAATATTCTCCAGGCAAGTATTTTCTTATAAGATTTCTCACAGGGATTTTCAAATATTAAAATACACTTTTACCTTGAGAGGCATCTTTGTATGTTCATTTAACAGAGGAACATCAAAAACTAATCTTCTCAGCAAATGCTGCATCATGGAAGGCCGCAGCTGCCTAAAAGCAGAGAAAGCATTTCAAAAGGGTTTACCCTTTCCATGTAAATAATTAGCAAATACACTAAAGCAACCTCTCAGTTCTATGCCATTATAATTCTCCAAATTCAAAAAGTAATAGGATTCTGCTTGTGAGAAAGCAAACAAGTGCATGACAAAAAGCATTCTGAGCAAGCTGCAAATCAAATGCTTTAAAGAAGCAAAAAAAAAAATCTGATCTATAGACCTAGAAAATTAGAAAACAAAATACTGAATTTTGATATTGTGTATTATGATCACCATACCTATTAATCAAGGGTTTAACATTAATTTCTTGTAATATATCTCAGTGGATCTTTAAAATATGCTAGAAACTAATAAAGACATAACAGTACTAACTCTTCAGATGTATTATTTTATTATATCTATTTTATTATATTGCTAACATTAACTGAAACTGAAATCTTAAGTGATTAGTCAACTTCTGATAATGGAGCCTGTAGACTTTCAAAAAGTTGGATATTAATCAGCTCATTTTGACACTGCAGATACCCAAAATCTGTCAAGTAGATGTCAATAACGAGGTCTAACAATCATAGTCATTGATTAGGATTTCAAATTTAAAAGAACAGCAACAAACATCTCCATAGAACTGTATAAGCTACTAATCATCAATCATACTGCCAAGCTGTAGAGGTAAAACTATTTAAATGGCAACCTCAGAGTATGCACAGTTCCATATTTTCAGAGGTTTGTCTTTTTGCCGTTTGTCCCCCTAATTAATTGCCAAGGTTTTCATCTAAAAAACTTGGTAATAGCAAAATATCTGAGGACTGTATATGAGTGACTAATAAAGTTGGAAATTTAACATAAGGTATGTACAAATATTGCAATCATCTGCCAAAAAAAAAAAAAAAAAAAATCTTCATTATACTACTGGTGGTATATTTCTGCATTCCTGTGTCATAAACACCCCAGGTTACTTTATCAATCAGCATTCCTGCACAAGCAGGAGCATTGCCTTACCCACAGATAGACAGCAAACATTCTTCAATAGCATCTCGCTGAGCTTTGGTGAGAGAACAGCCCTTTGAGAGTCTGTACACAGTGTGTAAGAGGGAATCGATGAGGGAAGCGTGGTGCTCTGTGCCAGCAAAAAGAGGAGCACATCTGGTCAAGAGCGGCAAGACGGCTGTGCAAAGGTAGCGGTTCAGAGCCAAAGCCATATCTGTAGCACTTAAAGCAGCCTATGAATTAAATGGGATAGAAATTAGATTTGTCTCAGCAGTGTTGTTACAAATGAAGAGAACTTGTTTGGGGTTTTTTTCAGCATTTTTAAAGAGGGAAATCACCAAAACACCAAATGAAGGTTTGATACCTACTGGAAGCTTCTTTTCCTGCTTCTGAAGTCTCACAGGTGGCTTTTGTTTTGTTTTTCACAAATGAAAACAAGCACTAGGAGGGTCCATGTAAATGTAAGAAAAAACTTTTTCTCTGTGAGAGTGACAGAACACTAGAACAGGCTGCCCAGTGCTGTTCTGGAGTCTCCTTCACTGAAGGCATTCAAAACCTGCCTTGACACATTCCTGTGTGAGCTGATGACCCTGCTATGGCAGGGAGGTTGGACTCAATCATCTTCCAAGGTCCCTTCCAACCCCTAACATTCTGTGATTCTATGAAACATTAGAGGTAGCAATTAAAAAACAAACCAATTTTCAAGACTATAATAAAGAATGTCATATTAATTTAATAGAATCAGGTAGCACCAGTCAAATCTACATTTACAAAGCTCAGTGTACTTCTGTGTTATTATCAAGCCCAAATCTCAAGTGAGGAAAAAATCCTCACCTCCTCTTTTGTAAATAGAAAAATATTGATGTGAAAGGTTAAATAGGGAAATCAAAGTCCATATCTTAAGACCAAAGAAGTTCCTTAAAACTAGTATTTCTGGACCAAGCCAGCTAAGAAAAATTAGATGGAAAAAAAGACTCACAGAAAAAAAGGCAGCTATTTTGAGTAGAAATCAAAACAAAAATTTAGTGACTTGCAAAATAACAATGTAGACATCACTAAAAAAATGCATGGAGGTGAAAACTTTTTGCAGGTCCCTGAAAAGATGCTCTTAATTTGTTCGCTTCATTGGCAGCTTATCTGATTTTAATTGAATAGCACAAGCTCAGAGAGCCTCTTGTGTGCATCCTTCTGAAGAATGCTTATTCATTCTTCCTCATGGATTCTCAAAGCTCAGCAGTGATGGTCATCTCAACCACCATTTGAGAAATATGGAAGACAACAATGAAGAAATAAGCAACTGGGTTTTTGAGGGATGAAAAATGCTGCAGTGTTGAGTAAAAGACCAGAACCACACCATCATACTTAAACCCTTACCGTATCTAAAGAAGCAGCAGCACGAAGGTCTGGCAGAAAGCCAACTTCAAGAAGGTGTAGAAGAAAATCCTGGTCCTCAATTCCATAGACCCTGTCAAGGAACAAAACCATGGCTGCCTTGTGATCTGGGCAAAACCCCGCAGACATGTCAGGTTCCACCACAGTACCATCTAAAAGGAAGAAATAAGACTTCAATGACAGGGATCATCCTTCACCAGCAGACTAGGCAGTCATGCTACTGCTTGTCAGAGGTTTTGAGTCTCTCCTAATTATCTCTGCATCTTCCCCACGGTTTTGTTATGCAAAGGTAACATATTTGTAATTGACCAAAAAAGAATTCATAAAACAAATTCAAGGCAGATAGGCCTCAAAGTTCATACATGCTTTTCTGCTCATGCTTGGTGTATTAAGGGTTTCTTATCATTTGATACTCTTGATATCACTTGATAGGTACCCAAAAGTGCACCTATATGTGAAAAATTATAAGTACCCTATGATAAGTAAATATGGTAAATACCTCTATATCTGAAAATTTCTGAAATATCTAAAAGGAATTAATTGAAATATTTTTAAATTTTGGTCCTTCTGTTTTAAAAACCAAATAAACAATTCTGCATCTACTGACACATTTCCTATAGATCTATCATTACTTGGAATTTAAATAAAACACAGTGTAGCAGAATGATTGATCTTTTTATCTCTTCTACTGTAATTTGTTGGATATTCTTGTGCTGTAAATCCCTAGAAAATCCAGATTGCACTTGTTTACTAAAAAAGCACATGTAATTCACTTCCCTTTAGTACTGATGCTTACATAGCTCCCACTATTGCAATCAATTATACAGAGGCAAAAACCACAGAGAAATGCATTTGCATGTCTGTAAAACCTATAACTTCACCACAGTTGCTGAAGAACAAATCTTACTTATCTTAGATCTGCTAGAAACTGCTGATAGTGTTAGAAAAGCAAAAGCTAAGGATTACAGTATCAAGAAAAGAGACTGTAATTCAAAAAATAAGAAAAATAGAAAGTATCAAATTTAAAACTTCTAAAATTTGTAACACTTTTTCATTATTCAATTTAAATGAATGGGATTTACATCAGTGATTTAAGTGTACAAAGAATTATTGCCTATAGCATGCAGAAAAAATGTTGAAATGTGTTCAACATAACATAATTTCTCTTCTAATTCACATTCACAACTTCATTTCTATAGCATTTTTAAATGTCGTGTGAAGTGTGAGTATCAATATGCCTTACAAATTACAAAGCATGAGAGCAGGGTGAGAGAAAAAAAAAAAGGAAAATCTTCATCTTACCTTTAGATATGGTTGGCATGTGGAAAGTAATACTAATTACTCCCACCAAATCTTCCAGTGGAATCAGAGATCGTAGAATTGCTCTGATTCTAATAGCTTCCCCTTTACCAGCATGGATCAGCTAAGGCAAAGACAAATAAAAAATTAATAAAGTCTTCTTTTTATCTTGTATATGCGTTCATCTTCTAGAAACTACCTGAATCATAGATACGCAAGAATTACTTGGTCTCAAAATCACATTATAATTAATAATGTAGATTTCATTCAATCTGTATTTATTTGCTGTATTTTGGATGTGAATGCATGAAGTCTAGAATCTAGATATTTGGCTAATCTAGATTAAATAAGACTAAGCTGATTTTCTGAATGGAATGGTAGGTAAAATAGGTGAAAAAAGCATTAAAACTTATGAGGTGAGGGAGAGGGAAAGCAAAAGCAGATTTTCAGATGAAAAAAAGCCAGTTCCTCTGCCCTTGCCAAATAAATGCACTTTCAAGTATCCCAGCTGTTTTAGTTTTGTTTTTAAAAAGGCAGCAAGACAGAGGATAATAAGACAATTCTATTTAAAATAAAACAAATATTCATATACTTGACTTTATTATGTGGAAATCTCTCTCAGTTATCAAGTTATAGATATGTGCACAAATCTCATTCTGATCTACACTGTTCTAAGTCAATTATGTTGGATGGGGCTTCAAGCAACCTGATCTAGTGGGAGGTGTCCTTGCCTATGGCAGAGGGGTTGGAACTAGAGGATCTTTAAGGTCCCTTCCAACACAAACCCTTTTATCATTCTATGACATTAAGATCCTATGTGGCAATACAATGGCTTTAGTATCTGATGATGTTACTGTGGAAAAGCCAAGCAGCAAAACACTGAGCAATCAGTGAAACAACTATGCCTTCCCTTTCCAGTGAATGAAGACAGCAAACTTACATGCATTTCAGGGGCACAACGTCCTAAGAGATCAATCAAAGCAGCATAAAAGGTCATGATTGCATTTCCCATGTGAATAGTGTCATCTTCTTGTTCATCCATTTCACTGGAATTAGTTAAATGTTAAAACAATTACAAGATGAAAAAAATGCAAGAACATTTTTACCTTAGCAATAAACAAATCTGTTCATAGGTGTAAAAGCTTACACATAGTGGCTTCCTCTTAACTAGTGGACTTTTATCACACTAACACAGAATGGAATTTGTCCCTAAAAGAGTGTAGTAACATCTTAATTGTTACCATTTCTTTGCCTCATTTTGCATCAGGTGACTGATTCTCAACTGACAAAGACAAAACAGAATTCTAAAGAGGATTTGTTATTTAGAGTTACTTAACAGTACAAAGAAAGCACTATTTGGCAGAAAACAACTCTCTACCTCTGTAGAATCCAGTGCACAGTCCAGCTGACGATTCCCAAATTCACAATCATTTTATGACTAAGATTACAAAACAAATAAACACAAATGATGTCAATGTAAGCAATTCCACTGCACCTACAGGGTTTTACTAGATCCATTGCTCGGGGAAGGTCCATCTCTTGTTTGATCTTCTGATATCTGTATTGCTTCCTCCATGGCAGCAAGTAACCCATTGCCTCCTTCACCTCTTAGAGCTGGACCAAAACATTCAGGGCGACGGATGAGCAGTCTGACCACAACATTAGCATTCTCCTCCACGCTCTCTCCTACACACAGAACAAACACCAAGAATTAAGATCACCAAAGACTCCTGAAATATAATCAGGGAAAGGTACACAAATGCACAGAATGTATGCATCAGCAGATAACTCTGTCTTCCTATTTAAATTGTTCTGTAATTAAAAGTTGATGACACACAAACATACTCCTCTATTATTGTAATACAAACTGTAAAATAAAATGTTATTTAATTCAAAATTAAATAGTCCCAGAGAATTAAATATGTAATAAAGGATATTTAAGGCATCACTGAAGATACTGATTTGTAGTCAAGATTCACAGCCAAGTGAGAGAGCTGATGAGGGGACCAAGGTGTCTGCGCTAAACACTGAAATTGGACTATCTAAATTTTCATCAAAAGATGAGGGGTTTGCTTTATGTCTAGCTTGAGTTTTACCATAAAACAGTTTAGGACTCTGGTCTACTTCCAAAGCAGATATAGACTGAAGGTGGATCTAAACAATGGGGCACTGGCTCACAGGACTATATGATTTATGCAATGGTCATCTAAGCTACTGTGTAGCTTGCATAATTCTACTCTTTTGACAAATTGCCACTTACTCTTAGGATAATTTATCAAGTTAGCTTTGTTGTTAGCTTAGTATTGTTATTATTTTCAATGACAAATATATTTGAAACACAGGCTTCTACTCTACCATTGCAGAAAACAGCAAACCGAAGGAAATCCAAATATCTCTCTCCTTCAACTGGATTCCATCCAATGTCAGGGTAACCTTTACAAATCAACAAAGGACAACTCTGCAATCCACATCCCGCCAAGTAGCGAACCACCTAAAAGCAAGGTGAGATGAAAAAGTTATTTAAGGTGAAAAAGAGAAGTGCAGTTTCAAAGGAAAGCTTCCTCATACATTGTATACAGTGTCCGCATTCTATTATACCCCAAAAACCATATTTGGGTGAATCAGAAGAGCAGCCTTTTTCTTAATTCCCTTTCCTTCTTTTCCTACTGCTGCCATGAACTGGAAGACCTTACTTATCTCTGTTCCATTATTCCTTCTAAATCAGTGCTTTGCTATATGTATCTCATTTCTCTTGCAATTCTGAGTGTTCTAAATGAAATATTTTGCAATATGCCTTGACTACACTCTATCCATGTTTGAAAACACATCTTTTAATATAGCACACAAGTCTACTCCTTTTGTAAACATTCCTTTTAACTTGCCTTTTTTTTTATCCCTTTCTTTTTAAACACAGAGCAAGTAGTTTTCAGCTGGCACTCTCCTTTCTGAATTGTAAGAACAGTAAACATAGTCCTTAATCAGTTCAGGCAGCTTCTTCTTGCTGACCATTCAGAAGAACAGTAAGTCTGAAAATGTCTTTTTAAACATACGTGGTCCATCTTTTTGTTCAAAGAAAGGATCATCTAACACTCTTACTATTATTCCTGACAGATAACTTTCCTATGGAAGTTAAAGAACCTCCAGAACGGGAAGTCTTTAAGAACAAATTGGATAATGTATTCCACTTCCTTACTTTCCATTATAAAGTGTTTTTTAATGTCTATCTTGAATTTGTCTTTCTATTACTCAAGATGCTTTCTTCATCCACCATTGAAAAATGGTTATTATAAGATAATAACCATTATTCAATTCATTCCTGCAGCAGCAATTTACATATTCTACACAATTATCACATCATCCCTTGAGTTTTTTAGTCTTTACTGTGATTAACTCCAATTCCTTCAATCATTTCTGAAGCAGGGTTAAGTGTTCAGAAAAAATACAGCTAGCTATAGATAACTATCTCAATTAGGATTCATCCTATATTGTAACAAGTGGTCACAAGACTTCTAGTAAATCCTGTTGCATTATGCCACCACTGTATGTCACATTCAAGACAGAATGAAGAAAGACTTTAGCTATGAATTTTTGTGGGTATGGACACCACTATTCTCAAAGTAAGAGCTGCCCTTGAGGGAATTCCCACACCTGTGGGTAATAACTATAAACTCAATTCAACTATCCAGACCACCAGAGAAAAGAATCTTAGAATGTAAGACTGGAATGGACCTCAAGGATAATCTGGTCCAACCCTATTAATATTGTTTACATGACATGTCTCAGCACCCCATCAAGCTGAGACTTAAACTTTCCAAAGTGGGGGAATCCACCATTTCCCCTAGGAGACCATTCCAGTAAGAATGACTCCAAAGAACAATGAGTTCCTAACAGTCTTCCTCTGAAAGGTACCTAAAGCTTCCAAATAATTCTTACAATCTTGGATTTTGATTACTCCAGGAAAAATAAATCTTCCCCTCTCTACAGAAGCAAAAAAAATGCTTGCTAAAGAAACCACCAACCTTCTCCAGATCAGGCTCCCTTAAAGCTAGGGCAAGTTCATTGTTATCCATCACAGAGGCTGCTGCAACATCTAAAGGAGTGGATCCTCGCATAGAAGGAGAGGCTGTGGAAAGAACATTTAGTTTCAACACCAACTTAAAAATCAACAAGTACACAGGTAATACATTAACAAAAATATTTTAATAAAATGCAATATTTTATCATTAGTCACCACAAGATCATAAGCACATCATTTTCCCCCCTGAGTATATAATACATCATTATGAAATTCAACATTGAATCAGAATGCAATGTAAATACTGAAGCTAGAAACACCTTTTTTTGCACATCCTTACTCTCATCACTTGGTCTTAAGATCTTGTTCTTTCTGATTTTTCTAACTGACACGACCTCTTTTTGAGGAAAATGTAGCAGAGGTTTTGTGCTGATATTTTATCAGATGCATTGAAATAGAAAATACCTTTAAACTTCAAAATATAAGATTATGTGTTACCTTCTCTAAAAAACAGCAGTCATTATAGCATTAGAAAAAGCTAAGGCTGTCATATTAACACTCTAAATACACCTGATTTGGGCACTTTCTCTCCAAAAGGATTTTTAGTTTATGCTTCTGTCTTGCACCTATATATTAACAAGGAATGTGCAATTAATTTTAAAAACTATTGTGATGATTTTAAATAATTATATATTATCTAAACTACAAGTATTAAATTAAATAAAGGATAAACGTATCTCCTTTATAAAAATTCAGCCTAGAAAAGAAAGGCTAAGAATTTAAGAAAAATTAAAGATTTATTTCTGGGTATGTATAAATGCATACCCAAGCAAATGAGCTATGTCTTTCTCCCACTGACATAGATGTATACTGAACACTTTACACAAGAAAGTGCAAGGGGAATGAGCTTGAGCAGCAAAAAGTAAGCCCTAATGAAAAGCTGCCAACACTCATCTGAGATTGTCTTCATCAAAATCAGGATTTTATCCTGTTCCTCAAAATGCACATCTTAACATCAACTCTCTCCTAATGTCCAGGTACATACAAAAAAGTGTACACTAAATCACTCAGCTTAATGCTACTGTCAGGGGTTTGTCTGGAGTAGCAATACAGTTAATTAAAATATTGTTGCACTGGGTAAAGGAGAAATTGCAACATAAACAGAGGGATACAGAAAAGCACTGGTGGTTTAATACACACATAAATCAGATACAGAAATACATATATAAGGTCTTAATATTCTGGTTTTGGCTTAGAATCTCAACATGCCACACAACTATTACTTACCAAGGCCAACACTGCTGTTTTCCAATAAGTAGCTAAGATGATCAAACATAGCTTTTTGATTCTGCCTGCTGATGCGGCAAAAATAACACAGAAAACGACAGCAGTTTGCCACCATCTTTGGGAAAGTGATTTCCTAGGAAGCAAACAAAACCATGCTGAAGTTCAAAATCTAAGACAAACATAAAATTTGCATCCAGAAACTTTAATTTTAGATTAAAAAATGTAAGAATGTAAATGTTCAGATTCACAGAGTAATGCTGTATTGATTTTTAAAAAGATCTCCCCTTTAAAATCCCATAAGCATATAAAGTGCTCTTTGCAGTTTTGTTCTTTAAGGTATCTGAAATGATAATTCAATTTATATCTTCCTCCAGAATGGAAGGATAGATACTTTTAAAAAATCACTCAGTTATTGTGCTAATGGAAATTCCTAAGAGGTTATGGTCTCACCACCTCCAGTGACAGCTCAGGATTCAAATCTTTGAACAGCATGATTCTAAACTTTGTCTTTTAACAGTGAATTGCTTTACCTTGGATTCTCCTCCACCAAGCACATTCACCATCACTTCCATGACAGTTTCATGCATGCCTAAAGCTCTCATGAGATTTGGATGCTGGTAAAATACTTTATTATTCATGATGTCTCTACAGGAAAACAAAATTAAAAATTGGATTGAAATGTTATGGATCAATAGTTTACCTACTGTGCTATTTCCAAACCTGATTTTCTGTGCAATTCTTCACCATCTGAAGTGAAAAATACTTCAGAGACTTATTCAGTTTTGTATCAATCTGGCCTGATATTCTGTTTGTCTATGTATTTGTGGAAGGGCCTGACCTTTCTTCTCCTCTGTTATAGTTATTTCCTTAATCACAACTTGATTACACCAGAGTAGGATGGTCTTCTATTTTCATTAGAAATTCCATTACAGATCTAAAAATACATTCTGACAAGACTATGATCAAAACTGCTTTAATAGTTTAACTTTTGAATTCAACTAAGCAATATTTTTGACAAAATATTCTTTCCAGAGTATTTCAACCTTGAGACATTTGACATCTGCCATCAAAACCAAGAAAAAGCAATTGTAGAGAAAAGAGAATGTACATCCAGGAATTCTATAAGCATTAGAAACAGAAACTGTGTAAATATTAACCTTAGTTCATGAGTTAGTTCTCAAAAATCTCTTCTCTCCTACACATTTCAATAGAAACCATTTACATACTTTGGAAGCAGTCATGAGTATTATAATGTGTATATTCAAGTGGGTATGTATGTTCAATAAAAATGTCTGGTTTGAAAACTAATTGAATTTTTAACAACTGTAGCTACTTTTGAAATCACAGAGAACTCATGATAAATGTGAAGACCAGGTCATATGAGAAAAGGACTAGTGAGTGACTAGAAAATACTGTTGACAACTGTTCAGATTTCCTTGTACATTTTATGGCTATCTTTTTTCTCCTGCCCTATAACTTCTGCAAACAGGCAATACAGATTTCACCCTTATAAAACAAGAGACATGAAGGGGACTGCTCCATCACTCTAAAAACCACAAATCTGCAACTGTCCATCATACAAAATGTGCAGTATGACTGATGCTGTTGGCACTGTCAGAGTTTGTGTCTCCCAGCAGGATTAGCTCATCTTTTTACCCCAAAGCCTACAGCCAAGCTTTGTATCAGAGATGACAGCCAACAGGCCCTGCTTCCAGAAGTTATCCATCCACTTTCTCTACTAATGCTTCATGCTGTGGAAAAAGACCACAATGGTATCAATTTGCTTGGTCTGAACTCTTACATGCCTACAGCAGCTTTCTTTTGCAGTCCAGAAGGTCAAAGCACCACCTGAGGGGTTGGCCAGCAGTATTACACTGCTTTTTTGGAAAGTGCAGCCACTTTGACTGCCCTGTTTAACTGTGAATTGCTTTATGAAATGCCACACTTAAGAAAATAACCTGAACAGCAGTTCAGGGCAAGCTTAACTGCATTTCAGTTTTTAAGCAGAAATGAGTGACACTTCCATTTCTCAGCTGGAAGAAAGGAATGCTTTCCACTTGCAGCAAAAAAACCTTGGCATTTCTAAATAGGTGATAGGGCTGAGGTTAGGTTAGAAAAGGTACAAATAGCACAGCTGGGTAACCTACAAGATAAACAAGAGTATGACAGATGCTACTAAGTAGTGTTATAGGAACTAGGAACAGACAGTGAGAACAATAGCTTAACTCTCTCTTCCTTACACCAGACTTTCACATACCACAAAAAACGTTATTTAAAATTGAATCCAAGTCACAAGATCTTAGCTTTTAATTTGTAGAAGAAAATGTTAATGAAGGAAAAAATAGCAGAATATGAAATGAAAATCACTCTGAGGCTGTTTTCTCCCCAGGCACAATAATGTCAGAATCTAGTAACCACTCACTCATTTTAAACTTCATTAATTTAAGTGAAATGTTACAACTCAAATTTGAAGTACAAATGTGGATATGGAAATACCAGTGTCTCTTGACAGGTGACAGACTCGCCCCTTTGCCAAAGCCTTAGCATAATTACATTGAACATTGCAACAACCAGGGACCTGCTGGCAAGAGAAGGATAATGACACTATAAAATTATGTATAGGCATGACTTCGACATTTGAGGGCTTTAGTAAGCTCAAAGAAAACAATTTTTGCACAAAAGCTTCTTATCTCCTTGCATTCCTGGCTTTGCTTACATAATGTTATCTGCAGCTGTCATTGCTTTTGGTCATTGGGGGTTTCTAATATATCACAGCTCACCAGACATCTCTCAGATGGTAATATGTCATTGAAAAAAGTGAGAAAAGAAAAACAAGCTCTTTGTGAGTAGACATGATTGTGTTTTCTTTACTGTTTTCTCCAATTGTACTCTTTATTAGGCTGTGTTTCACTATTAATCCTATGATCAGGAAAAATAAGATTAGGTGAACTACTTTATAGTTCAAATAGTACCAGCTATATCCAGTGCAATAAAAAGAGGGCATATGCACAAATGTAGGCACAACTCCCTTAGCTGACTGCTGGGTGAAATCTCATGTGTCAACAGCTATCAGACACTGCTTCCTGTAAAATGGACCATATTCTTGATAGCATTCTTCATAGCCATATTATTTAAAATACAGTGATATTTTGTAGTACCATAAAGCATTCATACATGGTTTTAATTTCTCTCATGAGCCTTGTAGATGTCATTTGTTTATCTCCAAAAATGATGCAACAGCTCTATCTTGCAGCTGCAGATACAACACAGCTAACACCATTTTCTATCTTTACACCCATATGGACCATCCACACTCAAACTTCATGTATAACCTTGGCCAAAACCACACAGCAAGCAACAGATTGCTTTAAATATAAAAAGATGCTACACTCCAGTTACTTACCCCAACCCACGAATCATCAGTTTCTCCTCCTCCTTCCCCATTCTGACACTAAGCAAGGAACGGATTTGGCCAAGGGATGCCAGAAGGTTGATGGTGTCTTCCACAGACACACTGTTGATGGTGTAGGTTTTTGGCAGGGCTTTCACCAGGCCACCAATACCATCATATTGGCGATGCAGCAACACAAACATGGCCCTCACTAACTCTGGGTCTTCTATCACTGACTCCTGGGCCCAGCGTACCATTGTGTCTGAAATCAACTGCTGAAGAGTAGCTGTGAAGAAAATAAATAAATTGCAGGATCACCATTTATAGCTCATCTATACAGCTCACCCAGTAGTGCCTCAGAACCCATTATGCAACATGATTTGAAACAATTATTAAGAAGTGCCTTCGTCCTGATATTTCTTTTGCAGGCTATCAAAGGAAAATAAAATCATGCAACAGAAGCCAAAACTTCTCAAAATCAAAAGTCCCTGCAGGTCTGGCTGTTTTCTTGCTTGCAATGTAGGACCCAAGCAGCTCAGCCATCATAGTACTGAAATGCATGGGTGCTTATTTGCAACTGAAGGGTTACATGGAATTAGTTTAATGTAACATAATGCTGTCTTTCTACTAACATGAGAGAACAATTAAGATTTTTTAGAGCTTCAAGCTTACTACAAGAAAAAAAAAAAAAAAAAAAGGAAACCATAGGATTCGTCACCATATTCTGCACATATTTAGCCCCTATCACTGCTTGATAAGTGAAGTAACAGTTATAAACTGCCAAGCAGAAGGCACACTTTTAGGAGGACAAAAATATTTTTACCTAAGGAGCACTAAACTAACCCTAATAACAGGCAGCTTAGAAGCCATCTTGTTATAAGTACCCTGGGGGAATCATCACATCTTATAACTCTGGGCACTAACATCAAAGGAACCAGGTTAAAAGGCCAGTATGCTTAGGAACTCAGTATAGTAGTCAGTGTAGTCAGTGATGGAAATCAAGTTTTTTTCCCAAAGTCAGAATATCTAAACTGTGAGTCCAGTAATTCAGTCCTGCTGATAAGGTAGCAGCATGAGAAAATTAGGACTTTTGGAAGTGCCACCCACCATAATAAAGGCAAAAAATGCTAGAACTAAAATCAGCATTAACAACTAAAAAAATTAATAAAATTCTATAATCAGTTGGTACCAAGTGCAGAACTTGGATGCCACTAGCAATGATTCTTGTCAAGATGGAAAGGCAGAAAGTGTCAGAAAAATTATAGAACAATCACAGTGAGCACATCTTGAATTTTAGGTTGAGTGGGGATGCTTCTCTGAAGTACAGCTTTGCAAATTATGGTCTAATTGTATAGTCTTCTTTAGTTTGGTAATCTTCATGCAAATACTGATTTGAGGCTGCTGCAGCTGATTTTATGAGCAAGTTCTTATAATCAGGAAGTTTGCACTAATTCTACAAAGAGTATGATACATTTTGGAAAAATTATGACTTGAAAAAAGGATGAAGGCAAAAAAAACAGCAGAACAGATTTTTTCATTGCAACCCATTGGGAAAAAAACCTGCCTTTCATAAAAATTCCATCTGAGGTTGTTTTGAGTCAGAGCTACCAACTCTAAGATGTACAGATGTTTCACTAAAAACCACCTTGTTTTTACTGAAAATATAAGAAAAACTTTCTTTCCTGCTTCTTTTGCCAGTTGGAATTAGAATACAATAAACTGATATAGTTTTGCTTACAGGATGCCTCATCATCATCATCAACTGGCTTCTCAGTCTGCTTCTTCTTCAGATATGTAACTTTTTCCATAAGGTATAGGAGGCGACCCCTGATGGTTAAATCATTGTTTCCATCTGAAGTTCCATCTTCATCTAATTCAATTCCTGAAATGAAAAATATACACTAAATAGTAAAAGAATAAAATGAACTCTGTTGTTCTGCTCTGTTAAATCTACAAATGTTTGTTATGGAATATGCAGCCTGGAACAAGCATTGATCACGTGTATATGCAAGGCAAGAAACTGGAGATACATATAATGTATACTTAACTTCTTGTACAGTTTTTTGTTATCCTACATAAAATATACATAGTAAATGTTTCCCTGTGGTCAACTACTCTCATGTTATCATGCTAAAATTGATATTTGTGTTTTGGACATTTGTAACCCAGAATTTTAGTTATAGTCCCTACTGACCCAGTATGGTTGAACTGCTCCTAGTAAAATGTAGGAGATTTTTGAGTAAAACATACCACAGAAGTGAAAGAAATAAAGTTACAATAAATGTAGTTTCTAGTGAACAGTCAAAGAAAAGTAGCCACCTCAACAATAGGATGGCTGTTTCATTATATTCCTATAATAAGCTATAAAAATTAAAAAAAAAAAAAAAAATTAAAATGTATGGACTATGTACAGTCAGGTTTTGATATCTCCTAAGATGAGGAGACTAGACAATGTCTCTGGGCAAGGTACTCCTGAGTTCCATCAACCCCTACAGTTAAACTCAAGTGAAATGTCTGCTTTCCCACACTGTTCTTTGTTTCTGTTTTTTTTAAGCATTTCTCATTTAAAATAAAAATATTTCTTCACAAGTGTCATAATGCATCTTTATCAAGTTTGTGGATGATACAAATTGAGGGAAGCAGAAACACACTCAAGGGCAGAAGGGTCAACAGTGTAGAGGAACAGGCTAATGGAATACCCAAAGCTTATCAAGGACAAATGCAAAGTTTTGCACCTTGGACAGACCAACCCCATGTGGCAGGAACTGACTGAAAAATATGTTTGAAAAAAGAACTTTGGGGGTCCTGTTAAACAGCAAGGTAGGCACCAGTCAGCAGTGCATTTTAACAGTTAGAAGAGCTAAAAATATCTTGTATTAGTGGAAATATATTCACTAGCCCAAGTCAAATGATTATTCCCCAGTACTGGACACTCATGAGATGGTATTGGTAATATTACATCCAGTTTTGGGTTATCTGATACAAGAAAAAGTATTGAAAAGCTGAAGACCATCCAACAATAGCACATCAAGATTATTGGTGGGTGGCCTGCCTGTGGCATAAGGAGAGGATAAAGAACTGGGTCTGTCAACCTGCAGAACAGAAGATTTGTGGTGGACCTAACAGCAGTTCACAAAAACGTACAAGTTAGAAAGAAAATGAAGCCATGCTCTTGGTATGAGGTGAAAAAGATACAACTGTCAAACTGAAACAGTCAAGGTTCCAAACTGACATAAGGGAAAACAAAAAAATCACCAGTAGACCTAGAACTTAATAAGCTGTTTTGGGGTTTTTTTTAATTGATTCAGGTGAAGAAATCAAAGCCACAGACATTAACAGCTCCTTTTGATTATTAGTCTATTTTAATAGATAAGAAAGTTCTACATATATGTGTAAGAATCAGCCACTAATAACACAGCCAGTGTCAACTTAATACCACAAAGGTGACTTATACCAACCTACACATGGGACTGCAAAGAAGAGGGAATAGGGCAGAGGTACCCCTTGAATAGTAAGTGAGCTATAGTGTTATCCAGTGTATTAAGTCCAAAGAAATTCCCACATATATGGGTGAAAAAAAACCTTCTCTTATGAAGAAAGAAGCTCTATTTGACAGTATTTGTAACTGATACGGTGCAATATATAGACTATGTAAAGTTATTTAGAAAAAATGCTTCTAAATCAAATGTAATAAAACCATGAAAACATGCAGTTACAAAGACTTACCACAGTGTGCCATTAGGTCTTCATGGAAATCCAACAGCTGATCCCGAATCTCTTCAGGGCAAGGGCAATCATTTTTATCATCTTTAAAGTTCAGCAGCATATTAATCTTAAAGAATACAGAGGAAAGACTAATTATAATACTGTCAAAAGAGAAAAACTGTGAACTCTGCCACACATAGAGAACAGAAATAAGTTATCCACTGTAAGTTGTACCTGCTCCTGAGGTGGGGATCGAAATTCTTTTGTTTTTCTTGCTGTGAGGGCAGCAGACATGTTCAAGGCCTGCATCACTTCATTGTAGCGGAAGCGTTGATTCTCTTGAAGCTTGGCCACAAAATCATCTGAAAATGCTACAATGGCCTCTATTCGGTGTCGTACTTGGCAGTCACACAGGTACTGAAGTAGATGGCACATCTGAGAAAACAGTATCATAGAGAAAAAGAGGAGTTAGTGAGTGAAGAAGCATCTTTTGTGTATTATGCAAATAAGGATAGATTCCTTACAGCAGCAATCACTATCAAATAAAGTGACTGAAATCTTTACTGCTGTTGTTTTCTACGTGTGAAGTAATCCTACACCAGGAATATCTGGCATCTGGGAGAGATTTATATGCCTCATACATATGAAAGGCAAGATTTTTACTAAAGCTTTAAGGGAATGGATTTGCTTCTTGCCTTTAGGTATTTTCATTTCTCTGTAGAAATGAAGAGTTCTGAATTCCCTGTTAATGTTATTGAGAAAGAAATTCTATTTAATGAAACAACAGTTGTTTGATCCAGGGTGAACAAGTTCATATTGGCAGGAAGACATTACACCTTGTATCATTTAAGGAAATTACTTTTCGATTTAACGAGCATAAAAATGCTCCATGCTTGAAAGAGAAATTACCAAGTGAAGAAAGGACCTGTGAAGAAATGGGAACAATCATTATCACACCAGTACTGTTACCTGTAATTTAACAGGTTCTGGAAGCTTCATCTGAAGGAGTCCTTCTTTTGGCACCTGCTCCCCTCTTGTTTCTTCCTCTCCTTCTTCTGACTTGAGCTCATCTGAACTCAGCTCTTTCTCTGAGAAACCAATTTCATCCTCCTGGTTCATTGCTTCTTTGAAAACCCGAGGCTCAATCAACTGCAAGATGTGCTTCAGATCCCCATTGTGGAAGACTCCCATAATCAGAAGGGTATAAAAAAGCTTGATGAGAGGGACAAACAGAAATTCTGTAGAACCTCCAACTGGATCTCTGACATGGAGGCTGCCCTCCTGAACAGCTTCAGTCAGCATCTCTATGGTTTTCGCCTTTAAGATGTCCAGGGGGAATTCAGGACTGAACTGAAAGCATTCACTGCTAATGCTCACAAAACTCGGAGAAGAGAACTGCATTCTTGGCCTTAATGAAGTGCTAAGTCCTATTCCAGGGAGGCCATGCTTTTTGTTTTCACCAGGAAACAAAGTAATACTCTTAGTCTCATCTGTCATCGGAACTATAAATTCATTATTCATCATTAGCCTGGCAGTTGCATAGGTATTGAGGTGGATGTCAATGAGTAAATCATAATATCCTGTACGTAATAATCCTGGCATGTATTTATTCTCAATAGCATATAGGAGCTGAGATTCATCCACATGGCTGCACATAGCATGGGCCACTCGGTTGTTGCCTAAAGCACAAACAGCTGAATATAATCGGAGGGTATGGTAGTGAAATTTCAGCAACTCTTCTTGTTCTGTCAGCTCTAAAATATCAATTGTTCTGCAGAGAAAAAAAAATACAGTCAATTCCATTTCACAGAAAAAGGTAACTTGCATGAAGGAGTTCAAAATTCTCCTGATGTATAACATTGGCACAATATTAATTCTAGGGAGGGACTTCTTCCACTTTTCAACTTTAATGTAAGAAAGAGTCAGCCTAATAATCAAGAACTAATCAAGAACAGGAATCTATTCAAGTCACTCCTGAAGTACAACTGAAATTATTCTAAGTGGGGAAAGATCAATATTATTTACCTTACACAGAATGCTTCAAAAAGAAGGTTTTAAAAATAGCCTACGTTGAGATATTTGTACCACTTATTGTTTTGATGTGGGGTTGCAAGATTACAACAGTTCATTTCAGAGGGTTCAGGTATGGAGTTGTTTGTTTAGAATTCTTACCTATTTTTTTAAATTATTTTCAGTTTTGGCACTGGCAAAATGCTGAAACATTTGACTAACAAGAAAATCACAAAGTTCAATTTTTTCAATTGTTTAAACTAAAATTAGGAAAAATTAATTAAATTGTTCACAAATCTTAAAAAATCTCTACAAAATCAGATCTTTGCCTATCTTATGGATTACCATTAATAGTTTATAAATGGATTTCCTAGCATTTCATTCAAAATCTAAGTGTAGTATTAGGGAGTTTGGAGAAAAACATGGAGAGGAAACACAACAAAAGAAGTCATATTTTAAAACATTGAAAATAAAGTTAATTTTTATCTTAGCTAAAGCGAACCACACTTCCTTTATTTACATGTGTTAAAAATACAGGTAAGATCTTGGGCTTTTTCTGGAAAAACTTTATTACAAGTCTAACTTCATAATCCCAACTCTGATATACTTCAACACACAAACATCAACCTGTTTTCTTCAGGAATATGTAGGGCCATGAATTGCAGAGGATTCAGGCACTGTATCATCCAGCCTTGACGTTCACTAATCCGGGAGACATCAACCTTCAGAAAGTGATTGGGCACTCGACTCCAAAGCACATGAGTCAGAAACTGGACATGGAGACGTGGAGGACACTGAGAGACTGGGTTTTTGTGTTCACTTTTGAATAAGCCAGCAGATAATGGCATTACATTCTGGAAAATTCCAACAGAAGTGAAAATCAGTTTCAGTATCTTTACCAAACCATGTCTATATGATACTTTCCAAGAAATAAATTAAAATATATACTGTATGGTACAGTGCAACAGGAAATTAACATTTTCAGTAGTTTGTAAAAACAGCTGGGAACTGCTGGCAGATTAGCAATAAGACATCATTGTCCATAACACTTTTTTTTTTTAAATAGTTCAACTTGAAATAGAAAATTAAATGGAATGTGTGGTAATTTTCTTCAACCATACGCCTGAACTTCACTCCTCTGATTTCTTAGACATTCATATATTTAAAGTAAGGAACTAAATTTCAGTTCAATTTTCTTGACTATGCCATGTAAATGTTCTCTAAAACTATTTTAAATTAAAAACCCAATCTACTCCACAGATAAACCAGTCATCCATGGTCTGTGAAGAAGAGATTTGTCTTACTGAACTCAGTGATTTTGTTTCATCATGAAGGATGAGATTCAGAAAATTTAACAGGACTTTGCAATAGCCTCTTCCAGTTCCAATCATTTACAACACTTACCCAGTATGCTGTATTTTAAATACAAGTATTTAAAACTGAGTTAAGAATGAAAATGGCAATCCCTCCAACACTTGGAATCATAAAAATCTGCCCACTACACATTGCAGTCAACAAATCACACCAAAAAAATTAAATTGATTTATTAGTCCTAAACCTGCACAAAACCAAGCATTATTTACCTTTATTCTTCCCAATTCAAACTGGAAAACATTGGGGCTTGTAGCTTGAGCAAATACAGCAGGAAATAACTTTGTACTCGGTTCAACCTAAATCAAAGATGCACAAATATATAAGCACTGCTGACAGCAAAACACAATTGCATATTGAAAAAACAAACAACAACCAAAACTAATCTCTTTCTTGAGAGCTAAAAAGTGCAAGCCTTTGAATAAAATGCCAGGGAAGCCAAATAGGAGGAGGAAAAAATCCATGTGACAATTACAGTGTCAATTACGTTTTCTTCCAATCTTGTTTCTAATAAGATGCATTGTGAGGACTTGGTTCTGCTCCTTTAAACTGGAAGACTTCACCAAAAAATACTCACCTGATAGTATGTGCCCAGTTCCTTGCCATTAGCTGTGAAGGTCAGCAGGCCACTGGCAGCATCAATCAAGCACCCAATCTCCAGACCATTATTATTACGTCCTTGACCAGGGCTCATGCTCTCTCCTGCGCACACCATATAGCAGTTGCTGCGTTTTATACTGAATGTCAAAAGACAAATTTATTTATGGATAGTGTGTAAAGTTCATGTAGTGGACTAAGAACAACTTCGTACGGCTGCGACCAACAGGGCCTCATGGCTGCAAGCAGCAGATGCCACCATAGTCAATGCCAAAATTTAATGAAACCTAGATTTTGTAATTGAAAAAATGAACACTGAAGATGACAAAATGCAAACAAAGCTAAAGCTTTTGTAAAATTGCAGGAAACAAATGACATTTAAAGTCAAGCATAACACAGTTTCTGACCTGGATTACAAGCTGCTGCTGTGTTAATTTTGGTCTTCTTAAAACCAAAAGTTAAAAAAATACTACTAGGTGTTTTTTTTTTTTACTTTGTACCAATTCAGAAATCAATATTTATAGGATTAAGGTCTAAAAAAACACAGAAAAAAACCCCAACACTGTGCTATGTGACTTTTCAGTGTCTATTGTTTTAAGTAGATCATTACTCCACTGTTTCTTCATAAGCATGAGAAAAGCATAATTCCTATTACCCCTTTTTTTTTTTTTTTTTTTTTTTATTAATATCAGCCCAATTACATTAAATGGGGTGGATTTACAGTTTATAAATTATTAGTTGCTTTTATGGGTATATGATACATAACATTTAAAGGAAATTGTAACCAACCTCTCATGAACCTTCCCTTTTTCATCTCCCAGTGTGACTGTGACAGTACGCACTCTGTCCAAGTCAAAGCTGGTGTCATATTGGTGGAAGTCAGATGTAATCCAGCCCACCCAGACATTAGCAGGTTCTTGACCAGGAAATATTCTCACTGAATAATAGTACTGTCAATAAAAAAATACATGTCATTGATGTTAGTGTTTGGTTTCCAGAATAGTAATTTGATTCAGAATTGTTGCTCTAAAAATCTGAAAATATATCATCTCTTCAAAAGAAGTGTAGGCTTGTCCTAGTGTAATTCAAAAGTAGAGCAAAAAAAAAGTGTATGGGAACAAAACAAAATACAGCCCACAAAAATTTTATGTTAAAAAATGGAAAGGATTAAAGATGCAGCTTATATGCTTGTACTGTAGGCTTCAGCATCACAGCATTGTAGGCTATTTTTGTACTGGGGCTACAAATTTTATACTGTAGGTGACTTCATTTCCAGCATCTAATATCTTTAAAAAGAGGAGAATACATCCAAAAGAGAAGCTTTTTTTCCTTTTAACATTGAAGAGTCCTTATATAGCTGATCTTGTTAGAAGAAGATTCACAAAATCTGCACAAAACTTCAACTGAGAATTCCATGCGATAGTATTCAGTCATTATTTTATTATTATTTTATATTACCAGTTTAATACAGTTTTTCCTGTTTATTTCATTATTCTAGAAATATTTATTCTTCCTCTTTTAGATTTGATATTACCAGTAGTAATTTCAAAAAGAGAATCAATTGATTTATGTCTTTCCATGTAGAAGTTGTTTTAGACTGACAATTTTGTTAAAAAAAATGAGCAAAGTGCTCTGAAATTCAGTATAACAGGACTACAACAGATATTTAAATTAGAAAATATGTCTGAAAATTACCGTGGAGGTTTGCATCAAATAATCATAGTCATCCCTATCATCTGCCAGCACATCCTCAGTAAGCCGTGCAGAGTGGCTCGTGCTGTAATCTGGTTTTGTCCTCCTGAGCATAAATCTGTAAAAAATAAGAAAAATCAAAATCTGTAGGAAAAGCTGAATATATATAAAGAAAATAATTCTACATTGATACGTTACCCCTTGATATGTTATATTTATTCTAGCCAAATGTCCTACCAACCTTTGTTTAAGACGTGAAGGCTTTTCTTGAACGTAATCTTTATGGTTGTTTAACTCTGGTTTTGTGGCATCTTTTTCTGTCCGGTCAGGAGCTAGATGGCCATGAGCAGTTTTCATCAGAACTTCAAAATCAGAATCAGCATCATAATCCTCCAAGTCATTCTTCGGGCTAAAAAGCCCAGTGCCTGGTAACCCTCCTGCAGCTGATCTGGAGAATACCTCAGCACACTCTATGGGCATGCTTAACCGAAAAAACATCACGTCTGTTTTACTGTTCTGGGAACCAAAGGACTTCTGGGTGACCTTCAGGCAGGGGCAGCTGTCTATGGTGCCATCAATTCTCAACACCTGTCAAACATAAAGACATGGCCATTCTGAGGCTGTTGTTTCCCCTTTTATAGATACTCAACTTATATTTCTAGAACAAGCATCCATGAATTACAAAATTTGCAACAGTAAGCTGTCTACATTCAAATGTGCTGTGATCACGTGCTGCCATCTTAAGGGGCAATAAATACTTGAAGGAGTGGAGAGTATTTTTATTCCATTGTTAAATAAAAATCACAAAGGACTGACCTTTCTCATCATAACTCTCTATAAATCTAACCCTGCCCAGAACAACAGAAACCAACTAAAATAAACCATAAACGTCCATATTCAAGAACACAAATGTTTCTTAAATACTACATTTTGATGCACATCAGCTGAAAAAAAGTTCACATTTCATCAATTTCAGAAGGATTTAATGGCAGACTTGCAAGGCATGAATTCAGTTCCATCAAGATGCACAACTTATGTGTTGACATAATTGACTAATAAATATTTATTAAAGTTAAAACCAACTAGTTATAGAAAAAATCACTTCACAAAGTGTGTGCACCAGAAGACATTGTATCTGTTATGTAGTAATGTCCAACTTTTCAAAGTTGCTTATAAAAATAGCTCTCATTGCACAAGGAGCTCTTAATGAGGACATCTTGTAGAATCTGACTCATGTTTACACACATGAGAGATTTCACAGATAAATACTGCCAACCAAATAATTACATTATTTGCAACTCCACTGACTATAAGAAATTTCTAACAAGTGCAAGTCTCAGATCTGGGTCTACATATCACATAAACAATCTTATCTAGAAGTTCAAAAATACAAACATAATACAAACATATTAATGAAAGAAATATCTAGAAACATTTTAATAGGATGACAAACCTCAACATGTTCATGATTTTGTGGTACTGGTAGAAACTGAGGGAGCCTTTTACTCAGCCAAATGGTGATGTCTCTGTTTGTATTAACAGCAAAGGGTTCATACCCTTCCTGTAAGCCACAGATAGTGAAATATTTTAGAGTGCTGACATCTTTTCCAAAGTTCATTCTTCCTACTTGAGATGGGCCAAGGCTGCACACAGGTAGAAATCCTTAAAATGAGATGAAAGAACATGTGGGTTGTACGTTATTAACATCAGAGAACTGCTCTCTTCCATAAGACAATTAAAAATCATTTGTAAAAAACTTTTTTAAAGGATCTAAAAAACAGTATAAATGCAGTCACCAACAGCACATCACCTCTTGCATGTCACCTAGCACAGTACCTCAAATACTCTGGAAAAAACCTAATAGCCATGTAACATTCCATTTAATTCACAGAAATTCAATAGTATTTCAAGTCTGACAATCAGCTCTTGGTTAATCTATCTGCTAAGCAGGAGAGTGTTGCCAGTTTACTTCAAGTTTTACTACTTTTTATATTCCTCCTGTAATTCCATAAGTCATGGTATTTTCAGAGAAGCTCAAAAATTACTTTAAAGATAAGAGTGTTTGTCCATTCTGCTATATAAGTGAAAAAACAGCACCATGGTCATGCTGTAGATTAACTAAAAAAAATAAAAATAAAAATCCTAACACTTTGTGGCTCTGGATAACGAAAATTGACAATACAACATTGCAGCTTCATGAAATTTATAGAAGTTTGTTTAGGGCTGAGGTTTTTGGTTTTACTTTTGAAACAGCTTCACCTTTGTATGCATCTGCTTTCTCACTCTTTGAATAGCACAGGGAATTCTGTTTAGCACAGGAAACTGTCTAGAGACCTTGGTGTGAGAAAGACAAAAAAAAAACAAGCAAAGGGCAATTCAACACAAACATGTGTCTGCCTCAGAAAGCTCCTGAACCAGAAATCACTGGAGGATATGCTTATTCTCTTCTGTCATGTATCCACAGCCATTTGCTATGCACTGCTGCTGAAAACAGCTCCTAACCAGACTTTTGATACAAACATCATTATATATTCATAGAAAACAGAGGAACAAAATAATATAAAATAAGTGTTCAAAGACAAGTAAGTGTAAACTTGTGAGTTGTGTGAGTTGTTGACCTTTATATACATCTGTGTCTGTGTGTATACATATATATATATATATATATAAACAACTGTTTCATGTTTCTGCAGAGGTCAAACATTTAATGAAAGGAAGAAGCAAGTCTGATCTCCAGCACCTTGAGAATTAACACACTTCCAGTTCCTCTTTATTACAGCCCTCAAATCAAATGGGAAATCATTGTTGCACAAAACAATAAAAGCAAGAGTAGCTGACTTGATCACCAGAATTCAGAAAGTATACGTTGCAGAAACAGCTGATTAGGTAATTAGATGCAGTTCAAAATGCATGAAAAGATGATCAACTCTATTCATGAAGGCTGAGGGACAGAAAACTAAATCAAACAAGAATATTTAAAATATTTTAAATATTTCTAATATTTACCCTTCCCAAATAGAACGCACATGAATTGATAATTTTTCTACCTATGCATTTTCCTCAGAAAAAAAAGATCTCACAAACAGTTTCATCCTTAGACATGCACCAAGTATTCTACATATGCACAAGTAAAATGTATTTGTAATATTCCCTAAAAGAAAGCAAAGAAACCCTGAACAGTACTGTACATGTAGCTAACTCCAGCAAGTAATCATAATTATACCATAACTGCTGCTCTGTATGGTATCTCATCTTAGAGGGAGTGTGCTGGTAAGGTAGTCACATGTCTTAATTATGGAATAAAAATTATAGATACTGTTTAGCCATTGCATTCTGGAGGCTACACAAAGAGATGATGGCTTCAAGTTGTGCCAGGGGAGGTTCATATTAGGAAAAAAATTTCACTGAAAAAGTGGTGAGGCATTAAAACAGTTTGCCAGGGAGGTGGTGGAGGTCATACCATCACTGAAGGTATTCAAGAGATGAGTAGCTGTGACACTCTGGGAGATGATTTAGTGTCACAGTGGTGTAAGACTGAGAGTTGGACTTGATGATCTTGAAGGTCCTTTCCAACCCTGATAATTCTGTGGTTCTGTGATTACCCTCCTGATCTGGTTTGTTGAACTCATGCTCACACAGATTGTGACCTGACAAAATGTAATTTGGTTTCTATGGTGTACTTGTTCACAACTACAGTGTGAAATTTCTGTTACACAAATGCATGCTACTATGCAATTACAATGAACAATTTTACTACTGGGAGAGTATCTCACAACCATATTTTTGTGCCTTAATCCCAAGGAGCTCCCCTCTTGTTGGTAGCACAACCTAAGGTGCAGCACTTGAGCCTTATTGGTAAGCTGGCAGAGCACCATATTCCCTTTTCACTGTTCCAAAGTAAATTAAATCTACAGGACTGATTTATAGCCAGCCTGAATCCTTCAAAGCAGAATTTATGGTTAGAGACCAGTGTCCTATCTTTTTTCTAAAGTGAAAGGTCTCTTTTCTGCAGCAGCATATGGCATGCACACAAGTTACTGATGGAAGTGACATACAGAAACGTCTCACTGCTCTTAAGAAAGAGCCATTAAAAAAAATAAACTAAAGACAGCCTACAAAAAATTGAATGCTCAATAAAGGTTATACTTAATTTGGGTATTTTATACAGGTCTGTATATACATGCATACAAATAGATGCACCAACACCACCCCTCCATGAGCTGTATATGGAATTCATGGAATATTTACCAATATTGATCTGGAGTTACTAACTCCGAGATCAGAACATTCCTTCAATAACAGAATAGATCTTATTTCAAATGCAAGCTCTTTTCTACAAACATGACACTAGAGGTAGCTAATATGAATTACAAAGGCAGTTCAATCTTTAAGGTGGTTACCAAGGCCTCTGGGCTCCATGTCAAACCAGGAGCAATTTCACACTCAACAAAGATCTGTTTAAATCTGAACCTACAGCTAGAAACAAGTACCATGAAAACTACACCATTGAGATTTCATCAACTTTGGAGTCTAAATAGCTCTCCAACAGGCTTCCCTCAGAATATTGTGGAATTCCTGTTTCTCTCAGAATCCCTCACACCCCCATGGGATTATAGTTCCTAATAACTTCAAAAAACATCACAATTTAGGGGCATCAGGGTGATTTTATGGCTACATCACTATCAATAATTCAATCTTTGCATCCCTTTCTCTCATCAAGTTATCACAGTATCTAAGGAAATCCAAAGGCAGTAAAGTAACAGGTATGAGTCTAGAAAATTGGTGGCAATTATCTAATTTTAAATGAAATCAAATTATTTCTAGTTCCTATGGTATGAAAGCCTATTTTCGCAAAGCACCCCTGAAAGTGAAATACTCTGAAAGTCAGATGGAAGAGATGAAAATTCAAGCACAGAACTGCCTAATTAATAGGTATAAGATTCATATTTCCATTGGTAATAGGGATCAGTATCCCAAAAGGCTCATTTGCAGCTTTTACTGTTGAAAAAAATTAATTTAATCTCTCAGACACGGATGCATTTTTTTAACATATAAAATATATATATGGGAATATTTATAACTACAACAAATTTAAGGGAAAGATTAAAGCTTAAAATAATTTCTTTTTACATTACCTACATTAATGTAATTTCTTACCCTTTTGTGTGCCTGTTCCCATACAAGTATGAAGCTCATACTCATAAGCTATGACTGCATGATAAACTAAAAGCTGCTTAGGGACTATGAAAGCTTCATCAAGAATACTGCAAGAGGCACAAAAATGAGCCTGCTGGTCTATAATTAAGCAAAAAAATTTGGAGGTTAACTTATTACCAGCTGACTTTATCCAGGATCAAGTCTCATTTCTCCTCCTAGAGCTAAAACAGAACCTTAAAGGTGGGTTAAACTCTTTACCATATATTCTCACTATATTACAGAAATTTGGTAGTATTAATCTAGACAAAATTGGGTGTCCCTGAACACAGCAAGAGGGTTTGCAAGATGATTTTTAAAGGTCCCTTCCAACCCAAACCATTCTATGATTCATTCCACAATTCTACTACATCATGTAGTGATGTGCTGCAGTGAAGATGAAATGTTAAAGGTCAGAAATTTGCAGCTCCAGACACTTCCCTGTAAAATAGTGAGGTCTGAACACAGAAGATGGCTGCAAGGTTCACCACAGAAAAAGGCCTTTGGAAATGAGGTGTGCTAGATACTAATCAAATACAGAAGAGGACAAGGGATAGGCTCCCTATAGAGAGGGAGTAGGAGAATGGGGGATTAAAATAAATAAAATAAAATTTAAAAATTAAATAAAATAAAGTAGATAAAATAAAATTAAAAAAATACTAAGCAGGAAGCACACTACATTCAAGGGAAGTGGGAGCAAAACCTGGGCAACAACAGCCAGTTAAGAACACAATGCAGTACAATACTTACCATCACCAAGCTCAAAGTCCTTGAATGCAAGTTCTGAACCTGAATCATCAAGCAAGATTTCACCATTTAAAGTGAACATCATAGTGTGCTCATTCATGTCAACCATACATCCAACAACATCTCCTGCTGACCAGGAGCGGCCAAAATGCTCATTTCCTTGATGCCACCTCTGTGCCTGGAAAGGATTTAAAAGAATTTCAAAGAGCAGTAGTGACAATGTAGGTGTTCCTCTATCACTTAGTGGTACAACTAATAATTAGTCCAAACAATTAAGACAATGAAATTAACATTTTCACAGCATATAATTGGAAAACAATGCCTGTGAGTACTTGAGGTTGACTTTGAAAATGGAAATCCAACAATTAAGTTCCTGCAAGCACCCCTCTTGTAAACTCTTCTGAAGTGAGCTGACTGGGAAAATCAGTATTTCAACATTTTAGGAATTAGCAAGGCCATTGCTCATATTTCTGCAGAAGTTCCATGAAATACTTGCAATGAAAATAAAATGCTATCAATTACAGTGTTAAACAGCTGCTTCACAAACTGATTTTAAGTACTTGCTTTTATTTAATCTAGTGGCCTATAAATTTATTGCCTCCAAATAAACTTTGTTTCATTAAGCATAACTCTAAAAATACTGAGTATAAAATAAATGAAACTTCCTGTGTTAATCAGGTTTTGGAGGAGCAGACTTGTCTGTGGAAGCACTCAGCTTCTGATAGATTCCAGAGTAGCTGAGGGCATGATTAATGATTCCTATGACACATCTTCAAGTCAGAGACTGCAAAGGCTTTTGTTTAGACTTAAAAAAAATTAACACCTATTAAGAATGATAGTAACATGTGTAAAACAAAGCAGAATTAACAACAAAGTGGTTTCCTCTTTACCCATCTTGAAAATCCTACAACGAGTCTGTGTTATTCTGAAAGTGAAAACAATTCCAGTATAGTATACAGGAAACATTTTGTTGTGAATCATCAGTAGCCTTAATAACAAATATGATTTGGATAAGGATTGCACTTGCCTTGGTATTGAAATAAAAATTTGCAATGAGTAATTTATTTTATTCTGATGAAAATCAGTAACAGTTACACTAGTTTTTTTCCTTCATATTTTTACTACTAGATTTCAATCTGTCATTTTCTCATGCAGAGTTAAATTTGAGCAAAAATTACTGGTAATATAGTAAGTTTTCCTGAAAACTGAGGTATAGTCTACAACCTTATAGAAAGAACAGAGTAAAAATGTAAAAAGTTATTCAGCCAGTTAATTACAGTTCTGCCAGTATTTTAAATTTGAGAAAGTCATTTAGATTTTCAGTAATTTATATATACTGTGCAAATAATGTGAAGCTATGAAAAAAATATAGAAATACCAAACCCTGCTAATCCATTTTTAGGTGACCTTGATTCTCCTTATTTCAGCTAGGCCCTCCAAGAGAGAAATAATTCCATAAAACACAAATGAAAAAAGAGAAGGCACTCCAGTTGAAACAACGACACATGGAATAAGATGTAAAATTAAAAGTTCTGCAATCCCTAATATTAATACAACCAACCATATACAAACCTTAAAGCCATCAAAAACAAAAGCTTCTTCATCTGAGCCAAGTTCCTGATCTGGCAGACAACCTGGTCTTGTCCAGCCAACTCTCATGTCTCCTGCAGTAACTGCCTCAAACTCAAAGTACCACTTCCCAGCCTTCACTGCATAAGTCTTTTCTGTGCGGAAAATCCTGAATTTTTCCATGACGCCACTGCACACCTCCAGCCTCATTGCTGTAAGATTAAGAAGTTTGAAAAGTAATGGGAAAAAAAAAAAACAACCAAAACCAATCAGAAATTCCTGTATTTAATTATTTACAAAAAGAAGGTATTGAAAACAAAAGGCAAAGCAATCTCTTTGATCATAGGTTTGCAAAGAAGAAAGTGCCTGCAGAACAGCCCCTGGGTTGGTGGTGGTTGTGGTGAATCAGCATACCTGGGTACCTCTCTGAAATCAAGCTATACTCCATATACTCCCATTTCACATGGGGGAAAAATAGAGATAGGAGAACTGAATGCAGTTAGAAGGCTACAAACCTCATTGGGATCACAGAAATGAGGTGGGATAACTCAGGTGACTGTATTATTACGATTAATGGATTCAGACATGGTCTTCAGGAAGAACAGGATTGGAAAGGTTCTGGGGAAAAATTGCCCTGCAGCTGAAATGCTCAGAGCTGGTCTGGGATGGTTCAGGCACCAGTTCAGAATTTATGACTCAACATATGCAGGCAGAACAATATGGGTGCTATAGTGGAGGAACCCAGGGGGTACCGGCATCTATAGCAGTATCTGAGCCAATACTGTTTAGCATCTTCATTTATGATCTGGATAATGGAACATATTATATTTCTTATAAAAATGTTATGATATTTCTTAGTAATAATAATAAGTAGAACTCAGTGATTATAATAAATAATAAAAGGAAGGTTGCAATTTAGATGTTTTTGCAGAAGTAATGGAAAATAGAAAAAAGGAATCATAAAACAAAGTCCCGCATGAAGCTTTAACAACAACAACAAATTTCCAAAGTAATTCTATTCTTGCTTCAGGAAAAAAAATATTAACTTTTGTCAAGATAAAGGGAAGCAATTAGGGAAAGAATAAAGGTGCCCTTAAGAAGGGAGTAAAATAAGTGTTAAATGCAACTCCTGCTCAAAGCAAGGCAAGTTGATGTTCAAGAACAAAGGAAAACAGTCACAAACAAGGCACTATTTAGAAAATATTTAGTTAGTGAAAATAATGGAAATAGCAAGATGTTAAGGTTGAATTGTGTTGACTAATCTCCATTATTCTCTCTCAGACTGTTAAAGAAATATTCAAACAACACTTCTTTCCAAGACATCATCATCATCATCAATTCAAACCATAAGGCATAGTGAGATGACAAAAAATGCCCTTTAAAAAGTAAACAAAGCACAAAAATAAGGCTGAATCAAACCCTTGATCCGTCTTCCTTAAGTTTTCTCAGCATTCTATTCTCTGATATTTCATAATTTTCTTTCCATTAATCAATTTACAGGACTCAAGGATCACTCTGACCTTTTTGCAGACTAGGAAAAAGAATGCCTAGACCATTTGGGATCTTTTCCCACAACTTTGCAAGGCATAAAAGCCTTCACAACCTTTGAAAATCTGTATTCCAGCCCGATCACTGCAATTCCTCCCCTACCTGAGTTTGTTATGAGCTCAAATATGCTTATATCTACCTATTTGTATCTCCCTAATTGTATCTACCATGTTAAAAGCCTCTCTCTTCTGTTTTCTCAGCCACAAAGTCCACATTTCCAGTAATACTCTGAATAGCCTATAAAATCACTTTACTCATATTTTACTATTACTCCTCATACTACCAAATTCCTGACTTAAGTTAGGTCACGCTCATCAAGTTTCCTGTAAGCAACCCTGAACTCTGCCACATTATCCTTTACCACTAAAATTTTCTCTGTAATGATCTACAAAACTAATGCCACTAAAACATTTTTGAAGACCCTCAGTACCTCACCTATACAGAAAAAACCCCCCAAAGCGTGGGAAATAAGAATTTCTAATACTTTCTAGACTCTAAACACTGCTTAAAATATAGCTGTTTTGGAAACCGTTAAGTAAAAATAACTATAAGAATAACAAAGCATTAAAAATGTGCTGTAGAACTTTTTAAGTCAATGTTTACAATAAAATTAATGAATGGACATGCAGAACACCACTAGAGGGCTCTAAATCCTTTAATAACAGTATGGATTTTGGATGATGAAAGAGGATGCCTATGTTTTATGCATCTCACAAGCCCCAGGCTCACAAACTATAAAGTCTAAATACCAAAAATGACAATAAAAAAAAAAACTTTTGCTGAATGCAATTCTAGTCTTTGTTTAAGAAAGACCAGGTTTGTCAGACACAGTTCCGCAGGTTCTTTCCTCTGGGAATTTTGCAACAAGATTAATGACATTTCAGATGCATGGGTTGCAATTATACTCTTTACATTTCTTTGGGAAGTCCATTCAAAGAACAAGCTCAAGAATCTCTGCAGCATAAGGAAAAAAAAAAAAACATTTTTCAGCAGTTCATTGACAAGAAAAGGCAAGGGCCTATGGAGCTGTCGGTGAGGAAAGGGGATTAATATTTCTCAGTAGGATTTGGAGGAGACTGTGAAAAAAACAAGTGTATACTTTTTCCTTCTCACCCTACCTGGCTAGACAGGCCTTTTATCTTCCCAGGAGGCAAAAGCCTCCTAACACAGCCAACCCACCTTCTCAGAACCAAGCAGAAGCCTTTCCAGCCCTTTCCATGCAGCATCTCCTTCCCACAGGAGGAAGGGAAGAAATGACAAGATTATGCAGCAGACTGAAACTCTCCAGCCCAGGCACAGGCAGACAGCACAGCATTTTGACTCAACATGCTCCACTATAGAACAGTTTTGCCCATCCAGCAATCAAGGCTTGTTACACACTCATGGTATCAGCAATGGCTCATATTTGAAAATGTAATGTAAAAACTCCATCAAAACTCAGAAAAGTTAAGGATCAGATCATATATGTGCTTTGGAAAAGACACTGAAAATGGCAAGTTTCCCTGCTTTTGGTATTAGTTAGGTCTTCTGTAGAAATATTTACCTAATATCTATGGCCTAAATTTGTCCAAATTTAACAATACTGTGACTATATAAAGCAGGAAAAATCATCATTTATTAATCAGTATACTGATATATATACTGATATATAGTACAAAGTTTAAAAATATTTCTCAAATTTTCCAAACATTGCTGAGATTATGAAATCTCAGCAAATGCAAGTTTCAATTTTGATTTGATTATTCTGTATCTCCAAGAGAACTTTTAGAATATCATTGCCAGTAAAATATTATGTTGCCATTGACTTTCTCTAAGTGCAGTAAGTGTTCCAGAGTGACAGTGCAGACCAAGAATATTCCCCTCTTGTGTTTCATCTTAAAACTTCATCTGAGCATAACAGAAAACTGTTGTTTTAAAAGACAACATCTATAAGAGAATTCACTTTATTTGTACATTATGTCTCCTGATTTCGTTTCTCAACATTTTATATTCTTTAGTTACTGAGGTAAATGTTGTGAATTTTTTCTTTAAAATTTCTTTATTAAAAGTTAATATAGTTTTCATTGTTTTTCTGTCTAGAATGTCTCAAAGTCAAACCATATATGCTGAAAATACTGTTCATAGTACCCGTACAGTATCTGAACTGTCAATAATGCAAATTCAACAAAAACATTTGTAAAGAGTGAGTTAAATTTTACTTGCACTCTTTTCAACTTAAAAGGCCTGAGAAAGTCCAGTAAGTTTAAATGCCCTAATAGTCTAGCAGAATCTACACTTGCAGTTTGATGTTCACAGAAATCTGGTTTGTAGATATTTGTCTTTAAAAGTTCCATCTTGCAGCTTTAAGTATTTAAATACAAGATTGTACATGAACTGTAGAAATTTTCATTATTTAGAGTCAAAATTGAAGGAATATAAAATTCATGTCTCCTGGGGGAACATATGATCTCTTTCTTATCAATTTTGCTATTCTGTCTTTAAATACCAAATAGAGTACTAATTATTTTTTTATTAAAAACTTCATTTTAGATTGGGTAAATACTGTTATTTAGGCACATATTTACACATTTTATTTCCTGGCATAAGACCATACATTAAAAATCCGGATTTAAATTGCTTAACCTTTAAATACTGATTCATCTGAACTATCAAATCTGCAAAAATGAATAGTGGAGAGAAGTGTATGGAATACAGATAAATTTTTCAGTTTGTATTACTTCTTTTAAGGCCACAGGACAAGAGGAAACAATAAGAAAGGTCAGAGGGAAACAGAAATAACAGAACACGGAAAAAAGCACCTATTAGCTTCAGAGACACCATACCTGCTCAGATTATTTCATCAGAACAACAAATCCAGGAGCGGACAGGGATATTTTCAAGGATTTTTTTTTAGAGATAAAACAACAGAATTACCATGATCTTGATCAGGAGCTTCCAGGTTGTAACCATAGCCCAGGAGGGTGCGGACTGCTTCCCGAAGACTGTCCTTGTTTGACTTCTTTGTCCGATCATCCAGAAGAGCGTAAGGGACCAGGCGAGGGTTCCGTCGATTTTTCACATCCTGCAGACGTATGAAAAATCAATTCCATTTCAGACACTGTGCTTTGTCTTAGAGGTAGAATTGTGCTATAGCAGCGGTATAAAAATGACTATTTATACCAGCTGAAATCATGGAACTGCAAACACAGCAAGGATTCAAAGAAGTGAGGAAAGTCTAGGCACTAGTAACACAACTGAGTTTTACTAAATAAGCCAGTAATGCAATAAAACTGTGTGGTTTATACCTGATTTTATTTTCCATCAAATTTACTAAATAGGATAACTATGCTAGCAAAAAGAACAGGGATAAATGCAAAGAGTTTCTGAAAAGCCAGAGGGATTAAGTTTTCACACTGTTTATGAAGGAGATACCATAACGAGAAACTGGTACATAAGTAAAGCTCAGAGACATTGCTGTACCACAACTCTATAGGGTCTTTTGATTACAGCACTAAAGATATGTAAAACCCTCAAAGAATAAACCAAATATTAATAAGAGAGCAACTATTACTACTATTACAGTACTATTACTACTAAATAGTAATTATCAACAAATGCATCCAATAATAATAATAAATAATATAGTAGATAATAGACCCGTGTCTTGCTACATCTAATATTTAAAGCATGTATTTAAAAACAAAACCTCTTGTAAGAATAAGAAAAATATTAATGTGCTGAATTTTTGCAAGGTAATTTATTGTAACCTCTCCTGAAATAAATGCATTGGTAAGGTTTAATCCTTGTATTTTACTTTTATTAACACAGCATTGATTGGGTTTACTTTGCTGCAATATTATCTTATTTGAGAGCGCTGTTCAACTTATTTATATGGCCAACATAATTTTTAGTGACTAATAGGACTGTTTTGTCTACATTTTCTACTGACAAAAAACAACTCTGGAATGTTTGCCTGTTGTCAAATTGTTTCAAATGGCTTAAGCTGGGTAGCACACATTAAAGTTTATAGAATTGTTTGGGTTTGAATTCATAATATACCTCAAAACCCAAAAAACAGCCTATGTATTGTATTACACAGATTTGCCCTCATTTGATATAACACAAACAATGCATTAGTAATTTTGACTTTAATTTGGAGTTACTTAAGTAAAAGAAAGCATTGCAAACATGAAAAGCTGGAATGCCTGGAAGAATAAGCCTGACTATAAATGGAAGAATTAATAATAAATAATGTTAAACCTGAGTGATACAACTCTGACCATGAAAAATCAGTACACTCCATATAGTGTACACTACAGATTTTAGTATATGCAGGAAATGATAGAAAACAAATTATTTGAATCAGCACATATATACTTATTTTTTGTGTATAAATGTATTGGAATAGGTGGTCAACACTGGCACTAACTGAATACAGCTCTTAGAAATAATAAAAAAGAACCACAGATAAAAATACCTAAACACACACACACACCAAACATAAGCAAGCCTTTTAAAACTTCAATTACAGGTAATGAATACTGCTGCAAAATAATTCAGAGAGGAAAAACACAGAGCTGAGGGGTGCAAGACTTCATTCATTTGTTCATTCAGTGTGTAACATACAAATTACCTAACCCAGAGCACTCAATCTAGCAATCTGCACAGACAGATCTCATGTCAGAGTAAGTATGAAACTAGAGGAGTATCCACACTGTCTACAGCAAAATAGAAAACCACAGTAAAACTGTGTAAGCAACTCAAAAAGAAGAAGCTGTTAAGAGATACAGCGTGTGTAATAAAAATGTACTCTTTAGAGGTAATTCAATAACAAAAAAACAAAACAAAAAAACCCAACCCAAACCAACCCAACCCAAAAAAAACAAAACAAAAAAAAAAAAACAAAACAAAAAACAAAACAAAAAAAAAAAAAAACAAAACAAAAAAAAAAAAAAAAAAAAAACAAAGCAAACAAAAAAAAGCCTTGTAAATCTATAAAAGACATCTGAAGTGATAAAGAGTATTACAGTTTTCAGAGCTACAAATGTATGCATGTGCCCTTGAGCCTTCCCAGAGCCTTGAGAAGTTCAGGAGCAGCACAGTTCAATAAACTAAAATGAACAAAAAGACATAAAAAATATTCATAAGGAAGTGACTATCAAAAAGAAAGGCAGGAAAAGATAGAAAAATGAAAACACAGACCAGGAAGCATACAGGAAAAACCCACAATAATAATTCAACAGTATTGTAACTTTTGTGATTTAAAGTGTTAAGGCTACACAGATACTTATTCTGTGTGGTACTTGAAATTATTTTGGCCTCAGTGCCAAGGCTGGTAAATGGCAAACACAAAGCAAATGTATTCCAGCACAATTAAGTGGCACAGGAGGGCTGTTATTTTCCTAGCTTCATTTGCACCATTAGAAAACACTCATTCCACAGCTGTGAAATGCTTCTGCTTGCTGCCCTGTCTGTGGATCTTGCATGAAGATTTCTCAGCAATTGTCTCAACAAATGCTACTGATGAGCTTGCCAGCAATGCTGTCAGAAGCCCAGCTCAGTGGTACCATTTGTAGTATATACACTGTGGGCAGGATCATTTATATACACCATGCATTTAACATCTTCTTATCCAGAGGTTTGGCTTTTCTGCATTTACCATGGCAGCTCATGTTTAACAATAAACCATTACACTTTAAAAAAAAATAATTAAAATATATATATATATTTCTAAATCAGCATTTACTAAGTCATTTCAAGATTCCAGAGGAAAAAAAATGTTTATACACAAGCTATTTGACAATACCCCTTTAAACTTTTCATATCATATAACCCCAAAATAATGAGGCAGTCATGATGGAACAGACCTACAAAATCATCTCATCCATCCTAGATCCACAGCATGGTTGCTGCTTATATTTCCCAGTGATTAGTTAATCTACTTCCAAACCTCTGTAAGCTTCTTCCTCTTAGGAAGAGCTCTGCAAGATCTGTTTATAGTACCATACAGCTTAACTTCATGTCACTTTATTACAGTACTGTAACATGTCACAGTAATGTGATTGGATGACAAAATGTAGCCCATGGAACAAACCTATCCTTGGAATCAAGCAGAAGCACACAGCAGTGTGAACAAGAGCTTGCAGCTTGCCACGTGATATTTATGCCACCTATAAGAGAAGCATCTTTGCACTGAACACAAAAAGGAGCACACCTTGCTATTCTGCTCTCTTCTTTTGGTATTTTTTTATCTGCACTTTCAAAGCACTCTTGCAATTCAGTCTAGCTTCTCTCTTGAAAAAATTTTCACTTTAAAAAGTGAAAAATAACTGAATTAAGAGGAAATCACAACATGGCAGCTTCTACTGGGTGTGCTACTGGTGGGAAAGTTTTCAAGTACATAATCTACCTGGTTGACCCTACATGAGACTACCACAATTCATCTGCCAAAAACAAGTGTGTATACTGCTAATCCTGTTGATATCTTTCCTGAAGGTTATTAATATTCCTGAACACCTTATTTTTTAAACCAAGTTTGTGGCCCAGAGCCCAGTCCAGAACTGGACTGCCTTCTGGAATCTGCAATAACACTCATGATTTATTTCTATAATATTACACCTCTTCAAAAGTTGAATATTCTATATCAACAGGCATATAAAAACATCAAGTGTATAAGCACACTGCACAGCTGTGAAGGAGAAACTTTTTTTTTTTACATTGCTGCACACTCCCACGAAATCTTTTGCTTATCCTTACCAATCCAGTAACATTGAAAAAGTCTCTGACAGCATCATTCAACTACTTTTCTTTTCATAGTACCTCACCAACTCAGAAAACATAATTTAACTCAATATGGCAAAACTACACACTGGGTAGGTTGAATTGTCTCCAAGACCTCAGAAACTTTATTTATGACATATGAGTTGTGGGTTTACATTTTCCCAGTGCTACTTAGAAGTATAATTAGCTAAGAGATGTATTTGGCTCAAAAACTTCTTAACTTCATCTTAAGCAATAAACTCTGTCATAAAACTAAATTAAATTTTGGCATATGTCAGGGTTGTGTGACTATTTCCCAGCTTTCATCCACTTCAAATCTCCTGATTGGAAAGGACCTGTATTGAAAATGTTTGGCTCCTGGGAGAGTAAAAGATGTGAAAAGCATGGTGTAAATTATTGAGTGCCTTCATCAATATAATCAGAAATATTTCATTTTAGCATCTAGGGGCATACAGACCCTCATTCTAGAAATTAACTGTGTACTGCCTTCATAAACACAGGATTGAATTGTGGGTTCAAAAGGAATTAGCTGCTCACCCACATGGCAACAGAGAAGCATCACTTCCAACACATTATTATTATTGTTATTGTTATTAATCTATCAGAAATATTAACAGCAATTTAAAAGGGCCAGCTTCCCTTACTCGAAGATGTAGTATTAGGCAAAAACTTAATCATGTCATTGTATTCCTAAGCCCAAATAGCTATCATAGATTTATAAATACTTCACAAAGTACCAAAAAATAAGAGCTTTATACTAAGATACTTGAATGGACAATGCTAAAATGCTATGTGGCATATGTTCTATCCCATAAATGTACTGAGTCAGTATGGGGTGAGGTGAATTTTAAGCGTCTAACTTTATATAACAAGATTTTTATTTTTTTTATATACAGGAGCTTTGGTCTTCCAGAAAAACAAGTTTTGAAATGTACTGAACCGAACTGTGTAACTTGATTTTTCTGTCAAAAACAAAAGCACCAGGTTTTAGGCAGAAAAAGAGTATGTGCCTACCAAACTGCTGTTTCTCATTTTGGAAAACATAATTATCTTTTTATGCCTAGAGCAAAACCGTGAAAAATATATATTTTTTTTTCTCAAGAGGTGAATTTACTTAAAATGTCAATGTGATATGCTACCACACATTTCTTAAAAGCAGTGAAGATACCTTTCTCTATACAAAATTCACAAATAACCAAAAAAAGAATAGAAAATATTCCTTTTAAGGGAAAACTGATAGAGTAGCTGTTTTGAAAAGTAATTAATTAGGCTCATTGTATACCAAATAATTTTTCTATTTTTTCAAGAACAAAATTACCCTGAGTTTTGTTCTTAACAATCCACCATGCTTATTTTTCACCCCCCTTTCTTATAGCACATGTAGCATTCCTATTCACTGAAACAAAACCATTGAGGTAGAATTGAAACCTGGAGATTGATTTAACTGTTCTCAGTTAAACAAGTCCTCTGCCAGAAATAAAACATTATCAACACAGTGATTATTACAAGCTTACATTCTGATTTTCCTGGATAAACAAAATTATTCAATTCCCAAGACTGCAAACATTTAAATTATTCCCCTACTGAAAGTCAATGTTTACATTTCCTAAAATACTACAGTATATTAGCTTCCTGTATGTAATTTTCTCACCCTGAGATCTAGACAACATACAAGAATACACCAGCAATATTTTAAATACTGTTTGTACAAGAAGAGTTAGTGGAATTGCTTTATGTATTTTTGCTTTCTCTCTTTTACTGACAAAATCATACTCATTAGCTGCTTCTTTTTGCTTTTGTACTCCCATTATTGCCATTTAACTTTGAAATATTTCTATAGGTAGGTGGTTTTTCAAGTGCCTGGAGGTAGCACTTACCTGCTGGATACCATATGTCCAGCCTTGCCTTATACGGTCCCTTGCCCACACATTGTGAGCATTCTCTGCTAGTTTATCCACCATAGCTTCTTGAGAGGGGGTCAGTTTGATAAAACTCAGGTCCATGGGAGCAGGTTTATAGCCACTCAACAGCTGGTAGCTGTCAGAAAACACAGAATGAGCAGTTACTTTCTAGTACAAAAAAAAGAAAATGGTAAAGGCAAGAAGTTTCATATATGCCACATATGCATCTTCAAACACAAAGGACAATAATGAACTGGCATTTAATTTTGCTTTCAGCTAATTGCATCTTGATGGGATTAAGGAGTTAGTAATGAAAACTACCCAAAATGGCCTGAACAAAACTGCTTTTAAAGCATTTTAGTTCTTTCAGATATTTAAGGCAGTAGACTAAGATGTTGCTTATCTAAATACCTACAGGAACACTATTATTGTTATCTCAATACTTATTAAATTTTATCTATCTCCTTTAGAAGCAAGATAATATTTTCCTATTACATATAGTGATGTGAGAGACACAGCAAGTCAAACAGCTTACTCAATATCATATATAAAGTTTATCTAATAAAAGTTTGCCTTTATAATACTTCATGCCTTTACTATTCTTCAAATCATAAGAGCAAATAGTTAAAATTTAAGCCTAGCTTGAGAACAGAGAGACAGCTCCCTCACTATTTTTATCCCTCTTAAGAACAAAGTGTTGCAGTTTTCCAAAGTTTTTCCTGTCAAATTAATCACTCATCTCCCAATTTACTTTGACCAAGCCTTTAATAATGGACATATGGTGGTGGATGCAGCACATCACAACTTACTACATTTACAACAAAAACTTATGACACTCTGCAGCAGCACCATGGTGGTGGACATTGCCTCCCTTACCTCAGCTGGTGAGGGGTCATGGGGGCAGGAAGAGCAATGCAGGGGACAGACAGACAGACAGACAGACAGAGGTAGCAGGGGGGGGCTGCAGGGTGATCTCTGTGTGTAGGGGCTGGGGATGCCCTATACTGAGGACTCCAAAAGGGACCCAAGCCCCTCAGCCAAGCTGGTGGGGCCTCCAGGAAAATTTTTAATAAAGGGCAAGATGCTGCACAGGCAGAGAGGAGGGAGGGGAAAAAAAATGTGGTCAGCAGCCTTGCAAAAACCAAGGCTGGAGAAGGAGGAGTGGGGGAGAAAGAAGAGGTGCTTCAGGTGCCAGAGTTGGTGCCTTCTTACACCCAGGGAGAGACCATGGCAGAGCTGGTTGATGTGCCCTGAATATCCTTCAGTATTTCCCCTTAACCATACTGAGAAAACAAAGCACTATTTTGGTCACAACAAAGGGGGTCTGTGGAAAATAGCAACATTCTCTCACTGAAATTATATGTGCTGGGGTTTTTATAGAATGGATAGTTTAAGTAATTGTCTAATTGTTTTCTAAACAAGTTTGTAATTTTTCTTGTGTTTTCTTTATTTGGACTGGCAGAGTAGTACAGAAAAAGAAACAGTATTTATCCCCAATTTATATTCTAAAATATTCAAATACTTTACAAATATCAATTAATTCTCTTCTGTGATAATTATTTTAATACCCATTTAAATAAATTACTTCTTGAAAACAATAACTGAAAACAAGCAAGTATTTAAGAGAGATTATCATCTATAAACATGAGGTTAGACTGTCCTTCAGAGTCATTCAAGAATGTCAATCCAAAATCCACTATTCACAGTTACCAATCAGCAGATTTCTACTACAGAATTACCAAATACCAAAGCTGAAGAAATTTTTGAGAAATTTAATCTAATCCCTTACTTTTATTCTCATTCATTCTTATCAAGCAACCACATCAGGAATAGTGAAACTTTGATATAAACTAAATTAGCACAGCATGGTATACTTCAAAAACTTGAGGGTCCAAGTTCTTCTTGCTACTTTGTAGTGAAGTATTACCCAGTATTCTGCAGAAATCTTGCCAGAATGGGGCGTATGCTGTAAACCTTGAGGTTATTACACTGGCCTTAGGAACACAATTATTGAAATATGAAGGTGGGGGTCAATAAAAGGCTGCTTTCACTGGGAATAAAGCAAAGGAATATCTACTTCTGCTCAAAGAACATCCCTGCTAAGAGCTATGAGCTACTCCTAGTAGTACTTAATAGTACTCTTAGTCATAATCAAGGAAATTAAAGTACTAATTCAAATCCAGAAATAACAGAACAGAGTGGAAATTCTACAATATGGAAATGATGGCCTTTACCCTTCTGGTTTTACACACATTATAAACCTCCTTTATCCCACTGCATTTTACACACTAATCAAGTGTGTAAAATCAGAAACCACAGACTCAAACATGTGGTGGGCTTATGGAGCTGTCACATGCTTATCACCAAGTACAGTTCCATTACTTTCAACTGTGTTCAAGTCCCCAGATCCTTCATTTCCAAACTGAGAAGCACACTGATCTTAAGAAAGAAGTCAGGACACCTGGGCTGGGCCATGAAAACTGCTCTCAGAGCTGCAGTAGTCCAGGGCACTGTAACATATCAGCCTGAACCCAGCCCTACAAATGCCATTGCCAGTCAGTCACTAATGAAAAATTCAGGTGGCTCTATCAGTTCTCTACACTTCAAGCTACCAAATGGCCATTCTAGGACTGTCAAAATAATACCTGTAAATATTTGCAGCACAGCAAAATATATTGACAAGTTTGCAGTTAAAATTCTTTATCAGGTTTCTGCAGTACATTCTCTATATAAAAGAACTATGTGACAATGAATGCCAGACATTTAAATGAATCACAGCAAACCTAAACTTTGCCTACATATCAGGCTGCAAAAATTAAAAAGTAAAGGTGTGGATGAAGGTGTGTGTAAATTTCTGAAAATTTCTATGCATATTTCCATACAGAAGTAAAACTAGCAATATAAATACCAACTGTTAAAATACAATTCACTTCACTCAATGTCTGTCACAAAAATGCATTTGAATCTCAACTTACTTCTTTGGAAGTTTCATTTTTTTCACTTTTTCCTCAGCATGTTCATCAGCAATTCCAACATGGCAGCCTAATGCCAGCAGAGTTCTAGAACACAGAAATCAGATAAGTTACTGCCAATGTTGCTATATAAAGAATTGGTGCTGCATATATGAATGCCACTAATACTACAAATAAGACCTACTGGAATGACAGCAACATTAAAATGGAAAGATCAACACTAATCTTTCTGCATATTTATATGTAATAAGCTTTCTGACAGTGTTAAGAAAACGCCACAAGATGTTTCTAAGTATTTCAGTAAAAATATGAGTGGACTACTTCAAAACTGAACATATACTTCAAAACTACTTTGAAATCATACAGTCTATTTCATCTAAGCATCAGCTGAACATTTCCCTGTCCTTGAAATACATTTCTACTTTATATATTTGTTCATGCTGCTTATATATTCATTCATACTGCTTTGTGCCAAAATCTTTTTATGTTAGGTTATTACCTCAAAGCTAACAAAAGGAGAAAAGGCAGGAAATGTCACTTGTTATCCTTAGAATCTGAGTCTTTATATAGAGGCTTATATTCAGTTTTTAATTTCATATGGATTTTGCTAGGACATGCTACTATAGAGAGGAATAACACCAGAATGCATGATAATTATTAGGTCAAACTGCCATCTTACTGCATGATATGGATGTTGCACACTAATCCACTTGAGATAAAAGGATTAAAGCTCAACATGGTGTGTCATGTACCACAAGGCTTCCAACACAGAGCCACTGACCCTCTTAAGATAATGTAAAAATAGGACTGAATATATTAATTCGGTTTCTGATCACTTCAGACCTCTTCCTTTCCTTACAGTCACTCTATCCAGCAGTATAAATCTAAAAGCCTCATTCAAGCCTAGGATTTGATCCATAACTCAGCAATTATTTGTTCCTGCATTTATGTTCAGTTCTGGATTACCAAGTGTTATTTTCTTTAGCCTTGGGGTGTTACTGAAATATTAGCTACGAAACTAAAAGAAACTCTGGCTACAGTCAGAGGCCACTTTGGAGTCAGTTCAGAAGCTTCTCAGAATCTGAGGGTGACTGGCACATCTTTGATGGAAACCAATTACACAGAAGAAATCACAAGTGTAAACGTTGGACTCCATTCCAAATTTTTCCAACATGGAAAGAAGCTGGTAAACTTGTTTTTTTAGTTGTTCTTGTCTCTAATTAAAACAGTATTTTTGAGCCTTGTTTTAACTCTACTGGTCTTGAACTGGCTGGTGAAAAAAAAGAGCACAAATATTGCTCTAGTAGTATATTTCTCTTGCCAGATGAAACATATGTTTCAAGGACAGCCTTAGCACAAATTTTCAGTGCCACCTCCATGAAGTAAACACAACTGTTATGGTCCGTGAAACTTGATTTAAATTTAGATGATAAAAATCAGATAGGAGGAAATTAACATGTGGTTGCCACCTTCTGAAAAATAGACTATCTGCTAAGAATATTCCATGCAGATAAATTTCAGTTGGCATAAATCATACCTGCTTCCTATGCAGCTCACACCAGCATAAATAAGAAAACTTACCTAACAGTGGAAAGTAGTAGAGAGGATGTAAGTCCTGGTAACCCAAATTTTCTTGTTATTTAAGACAGGACTTTGAACCCTAAATTGTCTCTACCCAGACGCAGTAAATTCAAATGAGGGAGCCCCAGCAGGATAAAAAGGCATCCCATGCAGACAGAACCTGAGAGACCCCTAAAGCACTTGAAAGCTAAACAAGAAAAGTGGAAGTGGCTGAACACTGCCCTCAGCATAATACTGATACATTTAATTATTACACACAACTGAGTTAATAAGTAGAAATCAGAGAGACAAGTAAAAAAATAGCAAGCTGCAAAAAAACAAGATCAAAACATATAAGAATGTGCAGAAACAGTATGAGCAAGCATATTTAGTCCCATGAAATCAGAGGTAACTCCTTCTGGTATCCTGGTATTTCATATAGTTTATCATTTTTATAGCTCATAAAAGTATTCAATCATACTGAAAAATATTCAGAGATCCCAATATATTGAAAAGAAATGTTGTGTCTGATAATATGACTCAGAACTTCAGTGTTTTCTGTCTCTCACTTAATAGAGCTTGCAGCAAAACTGGCAAGAAATTAACAAAGAATTCCAGTTACAGTAAGAGTCATTCTTGATGTCTTGCAACTCCTTCAGGTATGCAGAACACAGCTTGATGCAAATTGTAAAGAACATGGCATATAACTGACTAGAGGTAGTTTTAAAAGAATATTTTCTTTCTGTCCTACCCTTTTTAAGCCATTGAGGTTGACTGCTAGTAAACTAGAAACATCTAGTAAAGAACAAGTCACAGTAGCTTGCAATGAGTGAAGATTAACTAGAATGAATTAGTGCACTGTATTTTTTAAGCTTTGCAAGCTTGCAGAAATGAACTGATTGCAGCACTCTCTGAACAACAGATGCCTTCATGACAGATGCAAGAAGATATTGCAAAATTAGAACTGTATACTTAATAAAACAAAGACAAATACAAGACTGAGCTGAGTAAGCACACAAATTCTGAAATCTGTAGAAAGACTGAATGCTTTATATTTTGGATACCATACATTTGAAGAAAAGGCTCACTCCAGGGCAATAAAATTACTAAAATAATCCATACTGGGGCTTTGACCAGGTTTGATGAAGCCTTGTGCAACGTGGTCTAAGTGGGAGGTGTCCCAGCCCATGTAGGGAGGTTTGAACTAGATGATCTTTAAGGCCTCTTCCAACCAAAATTATTCTATGATTATTCTATATATGTTTTTAAAGACAAATAATTTTCATTTTGTCAGAATTAGATTTAGAAAAGCATTGAGACCTGAACTACTAATGACATAAGGACTACTAAAATTTGTTTATTATTTAGAGAAACATTGGGAGTGTGCATTTAATTCTGAGAGCATGATTTTTATGATGCCTGACTCATATTATAAAGATTGTTCTAGCAGAAGATCTAGACTGGCAAAGCTGGGATGAGGAAGTGTATCTTTGTGAGCCAGATAACTTGATTACCTGAATAAATTCATTAATAACCCACTGTAATTTTCTAGCTTAACAACTGAGAGCTTTAACAACATTCACAGATCTAAATGCTCACCCAAAAAAGGAGAGAATGCCTACTACTGTTTTGTGGCAATATATACAGATGATACATATAGACCAGCAAGGGGTCTTGAAGCAAAGATTTAACATTAGTCACATCCAAAAAAATATCTACTGGACTTCAAAGAGTGCTTTATCAACAAAGAAAATTAAAAGCAATTAAAATACTAGATGAAGACTGCTACTCCTTAATAAACTCTCACCATGAGCTTCAAACGTTCTAGCAACTTACTTCAGTGTTTCAAGTGACATTTGCAAATTATAATTTCTTTCCTGCTCTGGCAATTTTGAGAACTCCACTAAGCATGGGTGTTGTCTTTTGTTGTCATCTCTAACCTGAAAAGACAGCAAAGAAACAAGTTTAAATTGCCTTGAAAAAAAAAAAGACATTTTAAATATATGTATTAAATATATATACACATAGAAACTAAGATATGTAGGTGCATCTGGTGAGTTCAAACTGGACAGCTAAATATCACTCATATTCAGACTTGAAATGAAGCTCATTGAAAAAGGCCTCAATTTTGCTACATTAGCTTGCTATTTTTGTTACATGTACAAAATGCAGTAGTAATATCACAGGCACTACTGGGTATCCCTTTGGTGATACACAGATCTGATGAAACAGGTATGTAGGAATATCAAATGCAATTTACAGCAGATATTTTTAATAATCTATATTTGAATATAAATAAATTATTTAATAATAAATAGATTCTTAGCCTTTGAACTTTTTTACTTGGTAAAAAAAAAACCAAAAACCTTTTACTCAAAGGCCAACTACTAAATAAAATGCATCTAGCTCTGAATTAAAAGGACCAAATCCAAGGTTAGAGCAGTCATGTGTCCAAATGTGAGCTGATTTCTGTTTCATGTCTTCCCTCAACACTCAGTAACTGCAGTGCCCCTATAGATAACTGGTACTGGCAACACTGGTTTAAACTGATTAAATCATCTGTGAGAAACCAGTATGATACAGAAGTTAATCTCCAGAAGATGACTGGCATATACTTTGCCACATTCCCAAAATAAGCACGTGCAACATTAAAGCTAGAGAGAGAAATCTGAATAACTTAGATTTAGCACTTAGTTTCACTCTGCACAGAACTTAATTTTTTCACTGCTTCACTTGATACATACTATGTATAGTTTAAATTAAAGCAGTGTTTAACTGTACAATTAGATTCTCAATGGTAAGTGACATTACACTAGAAGTTCCTGCAGATTGCTTCCCAGCTGGTGTGATTACAGCACAATTAAAATGTTTCAACACATTAATTTAACTGAGGCTTTGCACTTGATTTGGTGGAGAAAGCAACAACAAAAAAAATTAGAGATTATTCTCTGCTAACCATATCTTTTTAAGTAATGTTATATGCTACACAAGATATAATACCTATACCCAGTTACATTAAGTCTGTTATCTCAACTGCTAAGAAAACCAAAATCTTTTTATTAAATACAATATATATACATTTGTACCCATGCATACATGTCTTTACCTTTACACCTAGTATCTACTGTATGCTTCTATAGTCTGTTTGCAGAAATAGCTGTTCATAAACATTGCCAAGGTATCCAAATAAATAGATTGTATAATATTTTTGATGCCTGATTTTAAAAAAAAAGATCAACAAAATAGACTGCATTTTGTGTCACAGTCATAAGCCATGTAATTTTTTTCCATCATATTCCATGAAAAGAAGGGAAGATAGAAGAAAGCAGCTATATGGAACACCTAATGCAGACATGAGCCTGAAGAAGTGAAGAGAAGGAAGGAGGGAGGTAGATTTAAAGGCATTTCCTATAAGCAATTCTCTTTTTTCATTAAAACTAAGTTTAGGACTGAGCTATGTCAGTCAGCACATATGAAAAGAACCAGCAACTGCCTTTACTGGCTTATTCCATGATGCAGCTAAATTTCTTGCTTGCCCCAAGAACAAACTGAACATGAAAAACTCTGTTTTTTTCTGTGCTGGCAGTTAGATTAACACTAGAATTTTGGGCTAGAAATGCACTGTTGGTTTCCATATGCTGCTGGTGGAAAGGGTCTAAAACCTTACTAATTGGACAGGATAGGAGGAGAACCTTACTAACTGGACAAGTGATAGAACAGAAGGAAATGGACTCAGGTCATGCCAGGGAAAGTTTAGATTGAATATCAGGAAAAATTTCTTTATGGAAGGGGTTGTCAGGCACTGGAACAGGATGCCCAGGGAAGTGGTTGAACCACCATCCCTGAAGGTATTTAGAATCTATGTAGATGTGGTGCTTAGGGACAGGTTTAGCAGCAGTTGGCAGTTTAAGGTTAGTAGTTGGGCTTGATGATCTTAAAGGTCTTTTCCAACCAAAATGACTCTATAACTCTCATTTAGGAAGGATGGAAAAAAATGGAGTCCCATTGAAACCAATGTGATAAATAATATTATGTAATTAAGACAAGATTAAGTTGGAAGGTACACACTGGTCCATACTGCCAGCCAAGTTCAATCTTATTCATAACCCAAAGTTCATGGATGTTCTCTGCTAATTTTTCTCTAATCCTTTCCAGGTGGGGAGGCAAAACAATCTAAAAAAAAAAAAATGAAGAGAGAAAGAGGTTGTTACACATAAGTTTCTTAACAGTGCCACCCAAACAGTCATAACAGACATTTATACAAACCAGATCTCTCAACTAAAACTAAATGGCCATTTTAAATTTTTAAATGTCATTTTAAATTGTCTTACTGGCCAAAGTGAGTGAGAATTCTTTGATCACCAGAAATATATTAACCTATGTACTTGCAAGTTCCAAAGTTTGACCAGCAAAGGAAAACAGTTTTAAATCCAGCACTCCCAATTGGAAAATGCTAAAAATCTCAACTACCAAGGTAGTGAAACAACCAACATTATGATCTGAACCCCATAAAAAAGAAAAATATACACATAATTATGACATGTGAGAAGCACAATCAGGATACTGCAACACCCTGTCTCCAAAATTTGAAATCAACTCTGCTTTACCTTAAAAACTAGAAATGTCAAATATACAAGGCTGTGAACCATGATAAAATTACCCTAATTGATAGTGCTACAGAACAATAATTACACAACACATGTAAGATGCTGCATTTAGTACATAATGGCAACAAACTATCAGGTTTGCTGCTTTATTCCCAAAGGGGTTCCTAAATATGGTAAAATCTGTGCATGTAGTGTACAAAAATTCATACAATCTCAAACACTTGCCAAATGTAAAATTAACTCACTATCTGTGATCAGAGATGGAGTTCTTTGGTATAAAAAAAATAGTGCTCTTCACAACTTGTGGTGGGGGAGGGAAGACAACTCTAACTTCATGCCACTGAGTAAAATGCCACACTCAGTATGTCCCAGGCCAGTAAAAAATTATAGCTTAAGCTGGTCTAAAAGTCTTGTCATAACACAAAGTCTACAGTAATTAAAATTTTAATAAAAATGTCTAATAATAGAACAAGAAGTTCAAATAGTCTTTTTTGCCTACTCTAATTTTAAGGGTAAAACATTCTTTTTTATAGTCTTTGTATAGTGAAACATATGAAATTTCTACTGAGCACTATAAGCACCATTTTTCAGCTTCTCACAGTGGAACAGAGCAATGAAATCCCAAGAAAAGTTTGAGATAAACTGAAATCAAACACAGAATAACACAGACCTACAACATGTGTGTTGAAAAGTTAAAATGAAATTTTTCAGTTTGCATACCTGGCTTGTATCTACAGGAACTGGAGTGAAAGCTGCTTGGGACAGAGAGACAGTGGGACCCAGCAGGTCTTTTGTGTAGCTCCTGTCCTGCTTGTACTCTCGGCTGTGCTCCACTTTCAGCTTCTCTTTGGGAAGAACAGCCTCAAAACAAGGGGCATAGCCAGGTGGAGGAAGGAATTTGAACTCCCCATGGCGACCTCCAAGCAAGAAACGTACCCTGTAAACATCAGAGTTACTTCAGATACCTGAGGCAGACACCTTTGGTGTCACACCAAATCACTTTGTAAGCTTAGCAACTATTAAATGCCATTTTCAATAAAGGGAAAAATATATATAAATTGATGTTGCAGCTTATTTGCATTGTTTGGAGTTAATCTTTAAATACTGCTGGAGTTTATGAAGTAGGAGGTGCAAAAAACATGAGAAGTTAACCATTCCTTCTTCTGATGAATTTTCACTTCCATAAAAGTATTCTAAATCATGAAACCAAAAGAGTAGACACTGAAAGAATCATCAGTTTACTCAGCACACTTAAGAAGTAAGCTGCAGCCCTTTGAGTCTCAGAAGGCAGAGATTATAACCCACAGTAATCAACCAACCACCTCTGAAGTCTCTCCACTTAGGAGTTCTCCATTCTGCCTCATTTGAGAAATGAGCCTGAAAATTCCATGGAATATGGTTCTTTCTTTTCTTTCACAGAACACTAAATCTTTAGAAGAAAATACAAAAAATTCTTGTATTCCTTCCCTAAGACATAAACTTCTCATGTTAGTAGAAGCCTAGTGGAAAGCATCCTCTTATTCACCACAAATTGGTGAATTTTTCATGTTTTGGGTTTGTTTTTTTTTTTTTTTTTTAGGAAAAATTCATTGAATGAGGTGATCATGAAGTAGCAATAAAATAATACTAAAAAATCTTGAGGGTATATTGCCATCCAGGAGGAAACAAAAAACTAGACTTTTTTTCTATTTACCATCTTTTAAGTTTTTTATCAATGCTATATCAGACCACTCTCCAAAAACATACTAAGCACACAAATAAAATCCATCAGATATTTCTCTCATAATGGGCAGAAAGCAGGCAGGTTTATAGTTTTGCATTTCACAGCATGCATGTCTATGGCTTTATCACATTGTATCTCCCATATTATCCAACACAAAGTCTAAATAAGTGATTTTTACATCTGGAATGAGAGGCTGCAATGCCCACTGCATGACAGCTCTTGGTTTTTCCAGTATTCACCACAGCCTCTTAATGATTCCTCAGTGAGCACTGCTCTGATTCCAACAGAAATCAGCTTTCAGCCTTTACTTTTGCCAGACTGACTAAAGTTGCTCCCACCTCCCCTCAGAATATCACACAATTGGTTTTTAAATTATAATCTCAAACTATTAAATTCATGGAGGAAGAAGTTTGGCACCTCAAGAGTGACTTGAAATTTTACAGTAAACCAGTAAGAAACTGTTTTTTAATTTATTTTTTTCTTAATTCAGATTGGCTGAATTTATATTAGATGTTCCTAGAAAAGGAAGTGTGCCACCACCATTTCTTAAGGTAAGTGCAGATAATGCAACTTCAAATAATATTTACTACCTCGTAACAAGTGAGTTAGGGAAATTAAACTTTTAAAACAAAAGACTGATTGGTTTTCTTCCTATATGGGTAAAATGCTGACCTGGAGTGAAGGTGTAGCAATCAGAGAGTATATGATTTTGTACATTGCTAGCAACTTTCACATTTGGATTACTGAGACTTCAGTAATCTTGTGACTAGTCTCATAGCAAGCATGATGAAGAACTGAGCTATTTATTTTATGTGAGAAACAGTATTTTCACTTTTTCACCATCTCTGTGTGTCTGCTATAATCACAGCAGTTGTATAACCATAGAAACAACTGCATCATTTATCTTCTAGTACATATCAATGTGGCTTTCAGCAATACAGAGGACAAATAGTGGTAGACAGAGAAAGGTTTCTGACATTGTAACTTCATTGTCAACTAAGAAATGACAAAGAAGTTGTTTCTAAAGCCTATCTGCAAACCACCTGAATACACTGGTGTGCTGAAAAACAACAGATGAACTAAAACGGAACAAACAAACAAAAATAGAAATAGAAATAAAACCCAAACCAAACCAACCAAATAATAATAAAAAAACAACAAACAACCAAAAACCACACACAAACAAAGCGACAACAGACTGGGGGGAAAAAAAACCAACAAAACACCAGCAGACCAGAGAACTACACCAAACCAAAACACTACACAGGACGCTAACTTTATTCCTGCAGAGAAGCTGACAATTGGGAAGAAGAGGCCATCTATGTTGAAATTCTCAAACATTCCTTGAACTGGCTGACCATTGATCCGGAAAGAGATGCTGGGGGCACTCAGGTCCAAACAACAGCTAATAACATCATCAGTTCTTAACAGATGTTGGTTGGGAGAATTTACTGTTCTGGCTACACAACCTACGGAAGGAAAGAGAAAAGTTTAGCAAAATTTCTGAACACTGTAACAAGTTTTCAGCCAAATAAAGAGACTATAGCAATAGAGAAGAAACACAGTAATACATAAGTATCTAATCTATAACATCCAAGACCCAATTTAAAGCTTGCAGTTTAGTGAACAGAAGCATACAATTGCATCTGCAAAGCTATTTTAATAATAAATAGTGCAATATAATTACATATAATGTAAGTGAAAATAACTAGTAAAAATTAAAAATAAATAGTAAAAATTAAGACAACTTTTCCTGAAGGTGTAGAAGTTAAAATTGAAAAAATTGAAAAAAATCCATTATTATCTAAAATAAAAGAGAGTATACATTACTAAAGAATACCTGATTATTCAAGAAAAGAACAAGTAGTACTTAAAATTATTTAGGAAAAGTAATGTACTTCCTGTTATTAAGGGCCACATCGTGGTACCCTTGCCAACTTGTATAAGATGAAATTACTTAGTTTCATAGTTAAATTGAAACCCAGCATTTTTCTGGCATACACAAAGACAGCAGCAACTTTGAGGCATATAAATTCAATAATATATGGGGTTTTTTTATGTATTTTTCTAAATTTTTTTATTAATTCTGAATTAATTAATTCTCTCTTGTGTCAAATAGCATTTACAAAAGCACACCTGCTTCCCAAGAGAAATAACCTGTGAAATACAGAAATAGGAAATGACTGTTTCTGAAATTCACTGCCCTGTACAGAAAATTTATGGAAACCCATGACCATTGTATGGAAATATCTCTCAACTTGTTTTTCAAAAATTAGATATGCAATGTCTGCAAGAGACAAACCATAACCATTAAGAACAGGACACTAACTCTAACTTTGCTGTCCAACTTCTGTAAACATGAAGAACTTAACTAAAATCACTATATTTCTGAGTTGATGCTGTTGAGATGGTTTTAAACACAGCAAAAATAATAAAAATCTCAATAGCTCTTTTGCAGATTAATTTTCATAGACACACTACCACCACCTCAAGGAAAATAAAAAAAAAACATATCCAATGTTCTGTGTATGAAAAATGACTTCCTGATCCTACCACACAATCTCCAGTCTCTAGAATGGATGCTCTTATGAAATCAGCCCTGCTTGATAGGGAAGTCTGCAGTATAGTAGGAAAAAATAAAGTGATCAGATGCTCTCTCTGGTGCCCTAGAGCCTTTCAGAAGAGGCTGTCCTACGCTTGGCTGCTGTAAGAATAGTCAGTTCCATGAGCAAAGCCAGGGGAATGACATGTAGTAACCCTAAGGGCCTCCCACTAATCAAAAAATCTCCAGGAAACACCAAGGAGAAAGAAAATATCACAAGGAATGCCTTGCAAGGGAACTCCCTCCTGTCAACTCCACATCCCAGAACTCACAGAGAAAACATCACAACAGCCAAGTGTTAGTGTCAAATAAATTACAGAGAGTGACAATTATGTAGTGGCAGGGATAGTGAAACTCTAGAAGAGCTATCAATGATGAGTATATCATCTCCTCAAGGCATACTACATGAGACTAGGTGTCTTTTTCAATATTAAAATTTAGACAGAAATACATTATTGGGTTCATTGTGGGGATGACTCTTAGCAGAAATATGTGCTGGTTTTTGATGAACACATAGTCAAGCAGAGTAAAGGATCTAAGTGCCTTTTCTGGCCTTCAGCTTTAAAAATCTGAGTTCCACTTCGCCATTTTAGAGTCATAATTGAAGGACTAAAGAAAGAAACATAAATTAAATGTAATTCAACAGGAGCTCAGTGGTAGAAATTATTGTTGCTATTCATTAATGCAGTAAATGTTTCATGGTCAAAAGATTATTTTTAAAATATCACTGCAGAGACTTCCCAAGATGTAGCCTGGGATTATGAATGAAGAAAGGCCATCACTTTTAACATTCAACTACTAGAAGTCCTTCCAAACTTCAGAGGTATGGGATACAAAAGAACATCAACGAAGCCAGAAATCTTTTCAAATGGGCCAACCACACCCACAGCAGAGATTAATATTAAAAAATTGCATATAGAAAGGTGGTCTGACTTTTTTAACTGGGCTGGACCATTGCCCTTAGAATCACAAACAATTGCTCATTTATTCTTCTCTGACGTATCAGATTAAAAATTTTCTGATGAGTAGAAAAAATGTTTTGATTTTCAGTAATCTTTTGTTTTCTCCCTAAAATGGACCCTAGATTCAAAAGTTATTTCAGTTGGATCATTATTTTGTTTTTTTTCTGCAATTAGACTTTATCTGACAAACTCAGTTATGATAACATATAATTATTAGACCATTAGTTGTGCATCATCATTCCAAAATAATTCTCACTAAGTATGAGAGGCAAAGTGGCAGCTGCCTTCCTAGAATGCCACTGTACTTAATAATACAATTTATTGCTATTTTGATCAGAAAAGGCTTTTGAACTGTAAAGCTGTATTGTTTGCCAAAAGCCATGGGGCATCAAAACTTCAAAGACTTTGAATCATTTATGCAGCTGATTCACTAAAATATTTCTCTTGTCTACTAAGGATCTTTAGAAAACTTCTTCATATCTTTCAAGTGAAAAAACTGCCAACCCAATGAGCCTGACCCAGTTTCCATTCAATTCTAAAGTTCATCACTTCTTAGTACTATCTCAAAAACAAAATAAAACAATTTACTCAACAAGGTAAAGCCACAGAAGAATTTTTTTCAAGAAGCTTAGGACTGTCCATGTGTAGAACTACACATTCCAAATGATATCTGGGAATCTTCTCAACAGAAGTTTAATTACATGAAAAAGAATCAAGAAAAAGAGAAGAAGCTTTCTGTCTTATTATTCTGATTATACTGAGCCAACCCAGTCTGAAAAGAGAGTAAGATATCTGCAGAATCAACAGTAAACAGAAATACTTTTCCTTTAAATTAGAGTTGTACTCTAATTTAAAGTACTCTTGACTATTACTACTAATGAATAGAACCAAGCTGGGCCAATAACTTTTCAAAGATGAATACATGACCAAGCACACCTTATGCAAGTTTAGAATATGATTCTGCAAGTCTTGCAATAAACCATAAGTCTCAATATATGCAAAGTAAAAAAAAAAAAAACAAACAACTACATAAAATACAAATTGCTTTAAAATTTATATCAGAGAGTAGACTTAAAAAACATCTTCACCTCTAAAGTATTTCTAAACTTCTGAACTAAAGATCCTTATTGAAAAGCTGTTAAGGAAAAAAAAAAAAAAAAAAAAGGAATAAAAAGGAGGGGGAAGAAGGGAAGAAAAATAAAAGATGGAGTCATGCAATTTAAATCTTGGACTGCTCTCTGTTCTTACACCATCAGACAGGAATTACAAATACAGAAAACTGTCAGACTTCTATTTTTGCACCTTTGAAGGTTTATATATTTTTTATACTTTTATATAATATCTACTACATTTATATTTAACATTTATTATTTATTCTATTATATATGATATATTTTATATATTTACATATAAAATTATATGCTAAATTGTATGCTATATATAATTTTATACATTAGATAATATGTATAATTATATATTGTAATATTATTATAATTTATATATTTTGTATAATGTTTATATATTATATATAATTTTTCCTACTTAGTATAAAAAAAACAAAAGCAAAGCAAAAAAAACAGAAACAAAAAAACAGACAAACACAAACAAAAGCCTACTTCATACTTTGTATGAAACATTCTCTCAATATTCATTGTGAACTTAAATATAGTCTGATATAGGGTACTGTTTCTGTATTTTCCTAGTGTCTGATTCACTTTGCTGCTGTTGAAAACAAATTCACCTGGAACTTCAAACAGGATTATAGTAACAAAAAATAAACAAAAAAACCACCTCACTAATAAAAAAACAACTGAGAAAAAAAAAAAAAAAAAAAAGGAATACCTGACCACAGGTGCAGGCCATCAAAGCCATAGGAATACAAGTCATCACCAACACCATTTCCTCCCCATTCTGCTCCTCCCCCTGGGGATGGTGAGAAACCCTCTGTGGAGGCCCAGCCCACTCGTAGATGAGTTGCTTCTGCAGTCACAAAGGGCTCCAGATGGTCCACCATAAGCTCATAGTACCACTTCCTGTACTGGGCAGAGCCTTCACTAATCCCCAGGAAGATGTTGGGTCGCATGCTTAAAGAGAAAGAATAAAAGTGGTTGTTAAAAACTCATCTCAAGAACATGAGGAACTACTGCAGACTTTATGTTAAACTCAAATTTCATGCTGGTTTTGTATGATTGAAACAGAAAAAAAATTTATTTATAAATAAAAAAATTATTTATTCATTCATTCTGGTGAAAAATTCTCTGTACAGTTAAAACTAAGAAGTGTTTCTTTCAGGAACAGAAACAATATCCTCACTCAGGTACCAACTGTAATATTATATGTGTTCTAACATTTAATAGATGTTAGATCCTACAAACAAAAATTATAGCCATTCACACATTACCAGAATAAATATAGGAAGTACACACACTGGAGGTTTAATTTTACATTGCAAACTGTGTTCTGTAACACTGATTATCTATTAAATAGAGTAATATTGACAAAGATACAAAAGTAAAGTGTCCATCTATTTCAAGTTCCTTGTACCTCTGTCTTCCTTAGTCCAAGTTTTCTAAAACTCAGTTATCTGCAGTACTTGTACTGATCTTTACTACTAATTTGCTCTTCCTACTGAACGAATTTCAAGTACCCCACAAAGCAAAAATATTACTGTGCTTATTCAATATCTATAGAAATATCCAGAGTCATATATCTAAAGGTCATATTGGACAAAGTGAAAGAAAACTATGCTTTCCTCATCTGATTTTGGGGATAATAATAAATCTAGAATCACATCCAAAAAGATCTGACATTAGACATTACTGTGTCAGCTTCATATTAAGCCATCCAACCTGGAATTAAAACTGCAGAGTAAAGAATTATCCAGAATCAATGCTGGGTAAATTCCCTCAAACACTGATTATCTGTATTACAAGAAATCTTTCAGACTTCCAGGCTGAATATGTCTGGTTTTCACACTCCTCCACTGAACTGGGTTATAACTTTTGTGAATATTTTCTTCCTACATACAAGCTGTCCAGTCAATACAAAAGAACACTTCATGGGGCTGTTAAATGCAAGACAGTGAAATAAAAAACATATTTTACCAATCTGATTGCTTACAAAGTAACTTGTTTTATCACTGGAGACTAACACGCTTCCCTTTGAGAAATATATGGGGGGTTAAATAATGGGTGTATATGGGAAATCTAAAATTTTGTCAAATATTTAAGTAAAAATACTCTTTTACTTCTTACAATTCAAACATTAAATCTCTGTAAAAATAATAGCAAAACCTGTTTGACAAAACCTATCTTCCAGAGAAGTCAAATAAAAATTTTAATTTTTAAGATCACCAACTGAATCTTTTCTGCCTGAATACAGCATCAGTAGTATGATGCCTTTCTACAGACCCTACAATTATTTTTTTTTTTTAACTTCTTGTTATTAAGTCCTGCTGGATGGTGGCTTCTACAAATCTGCCAGTGGAAGATAGGGTGAGGACAGTCCCTCACACTGGCTGAAAACATTTGAAAGCACAGACAGATCTAGACAGAAATCTTTAGAAGAGACTCTACAATTTCACAGACTTAGAGCAGTTTAGAGCAGCTTTAACTTGCAGCAGCTCTCTCTGAGCCATGTTTTGATTCTAATCAACACGAGAAAGAGTATTAAAAATCCTAAGAATAAAATATTTTAACAGAACTCCTGAAAGTTAAATGGGTTTTGTGTGGTGACTATTTCTTTTACCCAGAAGTTTTATCCTGCTTTGTTAATAGATTTTTTTTTTTCTTTTTACCTGCTCACATGGTTGACAAGGCGTGTCTGTAAGAGGAGATCTCTTCCTGGCAGAAGATTGTCACAGATGAGATGTTGATTAGACCGCACAGCTACTCCATGACAAACACAGAGAGAACACAAAACATCCAAAACCTGAAAAGAAAACAGGTTCTTTTCATCTTTACAATATTTTTTACATGGTAAAAAGCTCATTGTCACTCTGGGTTACTGAAGATAATATAATGCTGTATCATTTGTTACAGGAAGACATGTAAAGGTACAAAATTCATCCACCACAGTGGTTTTATTTTACAACAATTCTGGAATTCTCCCAGCAATATTAAGTATATCCTTCCTGATTTCCTGTGTGTATCAGTGTTTTAATCAAAAGTAGATACTGTGCCCATTTCTAACTAACTATATGCCATTCAGGAAAAAATTCTAATTATAAATATGTTATTAAAGTATTTAATATCTTAACTTCTCCACAGTAACATGTGCTTCTTTGTTCACAAATGTTCACCTAAATATATTTGTCTCTTCTTTGCCTACCTTATGGTTTCTTCCATGTTTGTCCAAAAGACAGATGATGGATTTAATATGTCCTTCCTTAATAATGTTTAGAGCTTCTGGGCTTTCCACCAACACACAGTGTAAAACCTCTAGAATTCCTGAAGGGAAAAAAAAAAAAATTAAAAAAGAAAATTAGTTATTCAACATGTATATAAAATGATAAGTGAACATAATATTTCCCAATATATTGCTCAGAAGTATAGAATAGTTTCAAAAATCATTGCATATTAAAAAAAAAAAAAAATCATTGCACATTAAAACCAAAATGAAACCAGGAGTCATGTTTTACTTCTAGATTTCACAGAGTAAGTGAATGTAGCAAAAATCAGAAAGAACAGGAAAAAACCCTGTAATTTAATAGTAAATATGTGAGGATCAACAATCACAAATAAAAGAAGCTGAATAAAATATTTGTTTTCAGTTAGTCCAGAAGGTGAAGACTTCACACTTGCATACATGTTATGCACATAAAATATGCTCTCCATTTATACAGTTTTCTTTTTCTTGGCCTAGAAAACCAGATGCACCACTAATGGCATCATATATCTGTGAATAAGAGAGCAGAGGTAAATTCCCAGTCCACTGTGTTTAATTTTATAATATAAATTTACTGTCCCACTGCATGAAATCTTCTTTCTGCATATAACAGCTGTAATGAGATCCACAGTGATGTTCTTAAAAGGGTAAACAAATATAAAGCATGAAAGTAAGATCTGTAAGCAAGTAAGAACCACTAGATCTCCAGTCTCAATTAAATGCAATTTCAATCCCACTTGCTTTGGGATCACCCACATTTGGCAGAGGCAAATCTTATGCATGTGGCTCATCAACACCAGTTGCTCCAGTTGTTGCCCTGATGAGAAAAGACAGAGCACTGAGGGAAAGCTGTCTCAAACCTAGAGAGATGCAACTCCTATTTACCTTCTGAATTTCTTATTAGTTTGCTTGCATCCCTGTATTCAAGCAATGGCTCCAAATACTCAGCTTAACTCTTGCAAAGTGAAACCCATAGCACAAGTCTTGGGCTCTTTGCCATGCTCTCTTTTACTGAGAGAAAACTGTAGCTCTCTGACTTGCCCTTGATGAAGGGAAAGAAATTAATCAGACAAAAATGTGGCCTCTGGTCTCTTCTTTACCCTGGTGAAGAAGAAATCCCAAGATGCTACAGTTGAGGACCAGGGTCAGCTAAGAAAAAAAGATGCCAAACAGCTACAAACTGAACACAGATTTTTAGTCTTGGAGCCCAGAAGGAGATGGCAGAGAAATACTGGATTTGAAACAGTCTTTATGCTGACCAGATGCCTCCCTCTCACCTTAACATTTCACATTGAATCTAAAGCTTACAGAAAGGAGAAAATGTTTTCTGTTAGATTTCCACTGGTTTTGAATAAAGCAACAGAAAAAAACAAGGTGAATCATAAATAACATGAGCATATGAAGGGAATTTTAAAACTGGTTCCTTCACATAACTGTTCTCAGGATGTATCAGAGGTTTTCTGAATTTGTAAACAATAAATGCAAGCTTTTGCACTTACTTTTAAGCAATTTTTAAAAATAGCTTTGCAATTTTAAGGAAAAAGAATGTGTATTTTGATTCATTAGAATTTTTACACATACACATCTTTTTTTTTTTGGCTATTTCTGAGTACCGGAAGAATTTATGGCCTGGAACATTTTAAATAACTGATCATACAGCCTCTCAACAAACAAAAAATTAAATATTAAAAGTATGAAATGCATGCTTATGCAGTGAAAAATAAAATGCAATTAAACAACTAAAAAACACAAAATAAGAAACTGTGAAGCAATTACAGACTGGTAAAAAACATTATTTATGAGGACTATAAAAGGGCCAAGAGTTCCAAGTCTACTCTGTTGCTCTTTTATCAGATCTCCATCTGTAGAACTTCTCAAGTATTGGTAGAATTAGGATATGTTCCATCTTTATGTACCAGCAAAGAGTAAAATACCTTCAGTTAATTAATTTTTTTTAAATTGTTAACTTTGGACCAACTTGTATTATTCTTATTCACATTTCAATCAAGATACAACTCTATTAAAAACAAAAATAAGACCAACAAAACCCACGAAAATGCAAGCTACCTCATAAAGAAAAAAACAACCAATAATTATCTAATAAAGCACTGAAATTGGGCTGTGCAGACTTCTTACTATGAGTTAAAAAGGTATGAAACATGTTATGAACTGTCATATGTCCATAAAGATTTCAAAATTATTAGTTTAAACTTAGGATTTCAGATTTCCATCCTTGTTAGAATCAAGTTAGTCTGCCAGAAAAGACAATGGTTACTTTTCACTTGCCATTTGAAAGTGGTTCCAATTTTTATTTCCTAAGAAAATCTGAAATAAAATGAGAATTGCAATTCCCAATTATTTCATTCATGGGGAAACCATGAAAATAGCAACCTTCAGTATCTGAAGGGGGCCTGCAGCAAGGCTGGAGAGGGACTGTCTGCAAGGGCCTGGAGTGATAGGATGAGGGGCAATGACTTTAAATTAGAGAAATTTAGAATGGATGTTAGGAACAAGTTCTTTACCTTGAAGAAAGTGGAGCAGGTTGCCCAGGGAGGTAGTTGAGGCCCTAACCCCTTGAGATATTCAAGGTGAGGCTCTGAGTAACCTGATCTAGTTGAGGATGTCCCTGTTTGCTGCAGAGGAGTTGGACTGGATTACCTTTAGAGGTCTCTTCCAACCCAAATCATTCTGTGATTCTATGCCTGCAGCCATTTCACATCATTCAGACATTTCATTTTAATCAGGGTAACCTACAGAACTGTCACCTTTTATCTCAATACTATTTATTGCTTTTATCCAGGGATCTGGAGGAAGATAATCCTGTCATTACTAATGAAGTGTACAGATTAGGTAAGGACTAAAATGTGGTAAAGGTGGAAGACAATAGACGTGTTGAAACTTCAATTTATCTGGTACAAAAGATTCCAAACAAAGTGTTTCAAAGGAAAGAGCTTCAAAAAAAAGTCACAACCACAATATAATGAGCTAGATATGAACTCACCAACTGATTCTGTAGCCCTGAAGATATAAGCAGAAAATCTCAGCTACAAAAAAGATAACATACTGAGCCTGAATTTGGCAGTGGTATGATCTGGGCTGCAATAGCTGTATGCTTCTAATATTGACAGTAATAATATTGATAAATAGGATAAAAACCTAAGAGTCATGAGAGCAAGCTGAAAGAGCAGATGATGCCCTGCAGTACCATAGCAGGTGCATAATCCATCCTGTCTGCCAACTAGAGAGGAAGGGGTCACTTAACATGATAAAAGCACCTAGGGAGGTAAGAAAAGTGTTTAATAAGTACCCTCAGTCTGGAGGGGTAATCTGTCACAATATCAAAAACTTTACTGTGTAACACAGTGATCTGGCAATGCAGGGAAACCACTACATTCAAAACTGGTAATATTAAATTAACCATTTCTCATTGTAGCACTGGAAAATACTTTTTACAATATAAACAATGACCCAGTAAAAATTGATACAATATAATGTAAGTGTGGCAGCCATAATCATGGAATTTTCAGATTTACGTAGGTAGATTCATAATCTTAATTTTCTTTTCAAGTAGTACATAGTGTTCATTTTCTAGTCCTAATCTTCTCAGCAACAGAAGTAAAATGACTTTCGAGATGCAAATATTCACTAATAACTCAATGTTATCAATTAGACCCAGCTGCCACAGCACCTTCTCTGATTACTGCAGCATCTGAATGCTAATTAAACACACTTTGTTCTTAGGGCAAATTCCCCCGACTTCAGAAAAGAAATATCATATGAATGCCCAATGCCATTCTGGACTAATCCACTTTTGGATTGTCTACATTAAAGACAACTGGACTGGCTCCAATTTCATAGGAGTTCATAGCTCATGGCAGTACAGCAGGAAATGTTCAAATTTAATACAAATATCACAAAGAGCATCGTATACTGGGATTGTGATAAAGATGAAATGAAAATGCTTTCTTAATGACTAACAGATTAATCAAAGTATCTATTTTCATGTTGATTCCTCTAATGTCATACTGCAGACTAGAATAAAATGCATGCCCTTCAAAAAAATAGAGCTCAAAACCTGATGATATCTGGTTCCAAAAACCTTCACTTGGAGGTTATCACACCACTAATTTGCCTCATTCTACTTTTTATAACCTATATCTTAATGCCTTTAAATTTTTAGGAGGATTTGTTAATCCCATCTGGAATATATTTCAGAGTGAAAGACTTGTCTTATCTTAATTAATGCATTGAAGACACAGTTGGAGCATTTGCATTGAATTATTCCCTCAGCTCCTGTGATATCTCACTTCTAACATGGTCTACTCTCAGACATATTTATACTTGATACAAATCTTTATTTTCTTGCTTTTGTTTCAGTGAAGATCAGGAACAGAATCAGTTTTGTACCCAACTTGTACAATCATCTAACAATTGCTGTTTATGTATTTAATGTCTTTGTTTTGTTTTCATAACATTTTTAGTTCAAGGATAAGGAAAAAGTGAGAATAGGAATTTTACTGATAACAGTTCATGGCACCATATCTTTATCAGAACACATCCAAGAAAACATCTGCAGGAGATGTAGCTAACAACTTCAATGGTGAAGGTGAGCTTAATCTTGATGTGGCTCACAGAGTATGGTGTTTCTTCCTCAAAAACATACAACCTTAGAAAATAATTATTTCAGGTGAATATATGCAGCCAGATATTTTCATTTAAAAGATGTAGTATCATCTGCTACCTATCCCTATTGTAGATCTACCACTGTAAATTAAATAGCAAATATCTCACCCCAAACAAGCTCTATAAATCTTAAAATGTGGCAAGCAAGCATCCCACATAAAAATCACAAAAGCACATTTACATACTAAAAGCTGAACCTACTGTGCCTCTCGAGATAACTAAAGCACTGCATAATTAGCATATTGTATAACTGACTCCCTCAAACCCAGAAAAAGTTTTAATTATAAAGTCCATTTTGGAGGCAACATGGAAGTTTTGTTACCAGAACATATGGGGAAGGAGTTCAAGTGGCCCAGTTCCTAGAATAACACTTAGGACAAATGAGCATTGCAAAGATCAGTACCAGGAGAATCTTTTGAGGACATCATGAAGTTCATTATGCAGCACAACTACAGTGTCAGATTACTCTGCAGTTTACAGAATTCATTTCATACCTTGTTATAACATCATAAACATAACCATTTAGGTTTTGATTTTCAAACTTCATTTTTACTTTGAGTTTTATTTTTTTTAAATTCATCCATAACAGAAAAACAGTTGTTTTCAGAGCTGTTGTAACAAATTTTATATTGACCCTCCAAAGGTTATGTGGAAAGTTTTTAATGATTTCTGAATATTCTAGCCCTGAGAGTTTCAGATGTAAAATTAGGTCTCTCAGGAAATAATTTCACTGGGAACAAAAGTTGCAGTCGTATCCTATGCACCTGCATAATTATGATAACATTCTCCTTAGATGAGTGTCCTCACATAAAGGTGGATTGTGGAGAAAGCTCTAGCCTGCAATTTTTTCCAGTTTTTAAACTGCTTTATCAGTTCAAACCCTCTGTTACTCAAATGTTCATGAAGGCAAGAAGGTGACCACATCTGCAGAGCAGGTTTCCCTAACAATACTGTAAACCAAACTAATGTTCAGTTATGAAATCTATTTGGTCAACACAGAGACCAAATGCAATCCAGAAGCACTAAGGGGATAACACAGTGGTTCAGGAGGAAAGACAGACTTTGGGTAATGGCAAAGAAAAGAAGTCAGCTTAAAGAACCTGTGTCTCAACTAAGAATTCCCAGACTCTCAAACCAGAAACATGTTTCAGGCATGCTCTTTCTTGATAACTTCAAAGAGAAGTTCAGACCTCAGGAGTGAGAGAGAATGTGTAGGGAATGTGTATGTATTACGGAGGTAACTGTTATATGCAAATATCTAGGTATTTTCTAAATACATACTCAATAGAATACATGAACTTCCCTCCATGAGCACTACAGGCTTTCAAGATAACACAAGTTACACTCATTCCATATGATTCTTATTGCACTTAGTTAGGTCCAAATCCTGAAAAACATAAGAGACTTCCAAGGAGAAGGGATGTACTAGAATTAAAGAGAAAGTAACCTAATACAGCTGGAACTGTTAAGTAACTGTTTCATCAAAAGGTTTGTGTGCCTGAATCTAGGACAGCATTGGAAAAGGAAAAGGAAAGACTGTCAGAACTTGAGGTAGAATTACACAAATTCAAAATGCAAAAACATTACAAATATAAGTCTCACTTTCTTAATACAATTTACTCTGTCACTGGAAGGACTAAATGATAATCAAACAGAACAAGTACATAGTCAATTTTAAAGAATGAGAAACTGGTCAAATAATTATGTTAAAATACTGAAAAGCATACCAGAAGAGGCTTCCAATCTTTCTAATCTGCTGATCAACCAATCAAGAGATCCAGAAAACTGAGCACAGTTTTTACGATTCCCTCGAATCAGAGCAGCTATTGGAAAAGAAAGAAAAACATTTTAAAAGGAATCATAATTTAGTAATTTTAAAAATACTTGTCTTTCTGGGAAGCTTCCTGTGAGATATATTCTTAATTTTAATTATTGATATTCATGATTTAAATTTAAATAACATGAATGATGGTTAGACCTAGGCATAAAAAGTACTCTTGGTATAAAACTAACCTTTAAGGTATTTGAACTACTTTGGCATTACAATCACCTCAATAATCCCTGCAAAATGCTCTAGATGAAGTACAGTATTTTCTGACACCACAGAAGTCAGCTGCTACTGTAGAAACCAATTTCTATAAAACAGTTTTCTTCTAATGACAAGAAACAGTGTGAAGTAGCATGTGAAGCCAAAAACATAGGTATCAATGTAAACTATTTTTTACTGGTACAATACATTTGTTCAAGAAGTACTAAAACAAGGCATGTCCAGGAACTGGTTGTAGTACAGGTTATAGAGAGGAAGTACCTGGCTTGAAACTGCATCTCCATCATGCTTTAAGCTAAAGATTGATGTAGACTGAATACATTTACTAACTTTACAGCTATACCTGAGCAGCAAGACCCCTGAACACTACAGGCACTGCCCTGTCCTGGAATATCTGTGTCTGCATGGAGATGTGCATTCACATGAGCTCACAGAGAAGCATCTGTTCTACTCTGAAAAAAGACTGAGGCACTAATGCACCTGTCTGGTTTGTGGTACAATGCAAACTGCTTTTCTTAAGATTGTTTTCCAATTCTGCCAACAAATTATTTCAAACTGAAATTTCTATGGTCCTGCTTAGAGGCAATGTCCTCTTCAAATCTCTTTAGTCCTACTGAAATTTGTTACATTATATTGCAACTGTAGTTTTATGCTGTTTCATTTTTGAAAGGTTAAACTTGCAGACTTGTGACATAAATATGACATGAAATTGTATCTGCAAAGGGGAAAAGCAATCTTGGAGTTAGCTGGAAACAAGTCACTGCACTGGCAGTTCTGTGTCATGAGAGACAGTTATCCAATTCCTTCATAGCCAAAAAAAGACCTACACCAAAACCCAACCAAATAAGCAAAACCAAAAACCAACCCCTAATGGGCAAACCAAACAAACAAAGCCTTTTTTTTTTTTTTTTTGCTGTATATATATATATAAATAAATCTATACTCTGAAATCATTCATATTAATTACCATAGTTATATGAAAGTACTTGGGAATCATAAGAGAAGGAGAAGCATCTTGTTAAAAGACAGATCAGAACTATGGAACCCTCGTTTGTACAAGTGACCTTTTTTATTGATTATAGACAAGCCACATAATCTCACTGTGCTTCAGGTTTGAAAATCAAATGAAGGCAGCAATAGTTCATTGCTTATTGTGACATCAATAAATTTAACTTCATTAACAGTAATAAGGTACAGATGGCTTCATAAATGCAGCTCAGCAGAAGTTTGTGCAAGGTAAGTATCCAGTGGTTAAAGCTGTGCATTAAATGAGGCACAGAGTCATTTAACATTGAAAGTGAAAACTAATATCCAACAGTTGTAAATGCATTAAATGAGGCACTCAGCCACTTAGCACTGAAAACAAAAATAATCCACAGTTGCTTCTTTTATTGCATCCTACTCTAAACAAGACTAAAACTGGATGCTAAACAAATAAAAAAATAAAGCCCAGGATGGTCAGTCAAGACATTAAAGTCACATCATTACATATACTCCTGTGCATTCTTTGGTGATATGAAAGGATTAAATACAACTGATTATATGTATTTGTAAAAGAGGAAGAGAAGACGTCTGAGCAGATATATGGAATCATTTTAAACCGAAAGTGGGTAGATGTAGGTTGACTATGGGAAGGAACCACTAACATTCTGCAATTTAGTATCAGTTTCACTGTGAAATCTTAGTTTAGTTTCACACATCTTTCCCCAATTTTAACTGTTAAAGATAGTATTTACTACCCTTTCTGCCTGCCAATGGTTCAGCTACCTTCAAAAAATTCAGACTAAGCAATCTGGTTGCATGCAAGCATGAAAATAGCCAAAGTTATATGGGGTTGCTCAGTTTTGTTTGAACAGAGTGAAAACAGCAGAAAACACTTTATTTAGCACTCTTTATTGTGCTAGCAGCCTACAGAGTTCTGAAGTAACACAGACATTGCCAGAGATAAGTGAAAAATAGAGCTGTAACATGCTGTAACCAATGTATAACATTACTTGTATCCCTTTGCAATGCCAAACTTTTCAGAAGTGAGATTCAGTATAAATTACATAAAATGTTTAACTCAAAAGTAAGATAATAATCCTGCATTAAGACTCTGTCCAAACTCAATCTTATGGTCAAACACATGCAAGTTCAAAGGCAAGCAGGCCCTCGTATTAGAGCTGGTGAGTTACAGAAAGAAAGCAGCACAGGCACATCCTGGACTGCTCAATGACAGGGACACGTTACTGTCCTCAGTCACTTAAGGTCAATACAAACATTAAAAACCTGATGACAGAGAAGCAACTGACAAAATGCTGTCTTAGGCAGTAAAATTTCATTTTGTGGACAATTAAAAACTCAATAGGAGTGAACACATAGCAGTGGATTAATAACAATATGAGGTGCAGTACAACATCAATAAAATAAGCAATGCAAACTGATGGGCAAACAAATCAGACAATCAAATGCTACTACTTAAATAGGAATTTGACCAGGGCACCAACTAACACTTAAATATAACTACAGGGATTTGCAGTGACTTCAGTTGGATGAGACCTTCATGATAAACTGTTTAAGAGAATGTACTTTTCCAGAACACACTGTATCCTAGTATAATACTGAAGTTATTTGGTCATTACTGATTAGTAAGCGGGGTCTTTGTCAGAAGCTTGAGATTTATGCTGTACTTCTGCAGCCAGATGTGTGAAAAATTGGAGGCTTCTACAAAACTGACCACATCATGGCTCCTTTACACATGAATGACATCTTCACATGTATTTTGTTCACACATTTTGGGACTATACAAGACACATCAGCAATATGATGATGCAAAAAAGTAATAAATCGTTTCACTAAGGAAAACATTTTTCACTAAAGAAATATTTATCATAACAAATAAATATTACTAGAAAAAACACATTAGTTGAGTGCTTTCAGTGTATTTTATTCTAAAGCACATGCAAGGACCTGGAAATTAAAAAATCTTGTTTAATTTGTATCCTAAATTTCTACCAACTGGAAATTCTTCTATACTTAAACAGGCACATGTTTCTTTTCATCTGAGTATTATTTTGAGCTAAAAAAATCCAAGTAACTCATAATATTCTTACCAAGTAATTCATACAAAGAATTCAGAATAGATTTCCATGCTTCTCCAGCTTCTTTTCCAGCTACATCTGCAAAATGAGCTGCACTGCTGTATACATTCAAGCGATCAATACATTCAAGAACAAGGTTGATCATTCCCTAAAAATGGAAAGGCTCAGATTGTCAGAGAAAAAAAAGAAGTATTGTTTAGGTGCAAACACATAAGATTTTCAGAAATCTAAGAAAATAAAACAAGAAAGCCAGGACATGTAAAACACAAGAATAAATATATATACATGGACTCACACAAACAGAGTCAAACAAGAAATCCTTATAGAAATATTTCCTTGACTGTGACAATAAAAAATTACCACTTAGGTTGGTCAAAATAAACCCAAAAAGAAACAGCATTGCAGACACAATTTTAGGCAAGTTTTTTTTGAAAGGCATTTAGGCATCTAACAAAGTGCAGAAAGCTATTACGACCAGAGAAATAACAGACAATATGAAACAAAATATTTAAAGCATTCTTATTACACCAAAACATCCTTCTGCATGTAATGATTAACACATAAGGAAAGAATTACGCTTATAATTCAGGTCACAGGGTCATACAGATACTTTTTTAAAAAAACTAAAAGGAAGATCTTAAATGCATTTCTTTAAATACACAGGAAAATCAAAAGAACTACAGAGATTAGAAACGTAGCAAATATTTTTACTCTGACTCAAAAAACCACAGCAAATATATTTTATATTAGACATCAGCTCCATGGCAGTGCAAAAGAATACTTGCAGACAACATGGTGGAAAATCAGGAATAAAACTGAGAGAAGTACCTCTTCCTGGAAGAGGTTCTGACGATTCTTCAGTGCTCGGAGCCTGTTTTGTTTGTCTTCGTGCTCCAAATGTTCATCAGGAGGGTGAAAGTAGCCAATCAAGTCCTGAAGGCTCAGACTGACTGACTCGATAGGCAAATCAATGGTGGAAGACTTCACTTTCTTGCTGAGAGCATCCAGGCCCCTGCAAAAAGATGCAAAATATTCTACGTACTGTAATATGTTTTTTTTTCATTATTCATTATTTTTTCATTATTTCATTGTTGAGATGGCGAAGCTCAGTTCCTTTTCTGACAGCTAAAACTTCTCAAAACATCTTTATATCTGCCACATTCTCACTTAATATTCTACTCCCCCTTCTCAAGCAAAATGGAAGCATCAATGTTTCTCTTACTTTTTTCCGAAATCCAGAAAACACATTTTAATATTTTACCTACACTTTTAGCAGTAGCAGAGGCAGACCACACATTTTTGAGAAATTATTGTAAACCTGTTCAGAGCATCATGAGGCCTGAATTGACAAAACTCAAAAAAACCAGTCCTAAAGTGCCAAAGATAGCCCAGCTAGTTCATACAGGCCCTCAAGCACATCTCTAACCTGTTCTTAAAGCCATCTTCAGAACTGGAAGATGCAGCTTCCTCCACAAACTCTGTCTCAGAACACCATTTTGGTTTTCCTGACACACATTTCAGGTTTGGCCTTGCTGTAGTCTGCAACCCTCAACTCCCGGAAGTGGAGGACAGACCCTTCTCATCCGTGTTGCACCTGCCCCTTGGCTCAGCTGAATCCCAAACAAACCCCATAATCCAATTTTTCCTCAGGGCTGTGTTTCCCAGCCCTTGACAGACCTTTCTCCTCCGTTCAAATCTCACCTTTCTTGAATTGTGGCTCTTGGAGCTGAGCCCTCCCCAGCACCAAGCAGCAAAATGGAAGGAGAGAACCTTCCCTCAGCACCTCCTGGTTCCCCTCAGGAAGGACGCGATGGGCAGGGGTCGGCAGGAATCCCGCCAGAACCTTCTGGAAGGAGCAGGAGGAGCCATGAGGGGCAGAAAAAGCAGGGGTTCTGAGGGCCTGTGAACATAGTGGCCTTCCAGGGAGGAGGGAGAGATTCAGAGGAACCCAAAACTCCATAGGAGGCAGCCAGGGCTCTGAAGTGCTGGGAGAGGAGCAGCCCTGAGGGATACAGCAGGCAAGAGCAGGAGGAAGGGGCTTCATTTGTCTCTTTTGACTCAGTATCAATTCTGCCATTGTAAAAAAAAAGCTTCTTTGCTAGCGTATTTTCAACTAATGACCCAGCTAAGTAGCAAAGAGGTCTTCTTTATGTTCAGCAGTGCTCCGTTTATGCTGACCTAAGGATCACTGAGCTCCAGGAGGCAGAGGAGCCTGAGGACTCCACGCAGGCTCCCAGCTCCCCCCTCATCTCACTCTCTTCTTTCCTTAGAGGCATCAGAAGTCCTCAGCAACCTGACCCACGACCTGCCAGTCCTCTCCCCCACGTGGCACAGCTCCCTGCTTACTCCCAAGGGCTCCTCACCCCCTCAGGATTTGAGGCAGAGGCTCCATTTTAGAAATACTTGCTGCAGAAGAATAAAAATCCCTTAGAATAAATAATGCTATGTTTCAAAAAGATAACTATCAGAGCTAAGTTCATTTTTATTGTGAGCACATTAACAAGTGCAATTTTTCTACTGAATTCGTGGGAAGAACTGGAGCACACAAGAGAATAATTTTGATCCCCTCCAATTCAGCTTTTTTCTGCTTGGAGTAACATCCTGCCAAAACTAAATTGTTAAACACTACCTTGGACTCCCCATGCACTCTGAAAAAATCTCTACTGTAATTTAACAGTACCTCAATTCACAAGACCCTATCATTAAATTGTCTTTCTCTGTCCTTATCTCTTATGGCATTCTTTAGAAGCTTCTAAGAAAATGTATTATTTATAAAGTGACCTAGGGCTTGCATTTCTTTTGTATTTTAGATGTCATACAATAAGCAGATCTCCTGACAGGCATTTTTCTCTGATGTTATTTAAATACTAGTAAATGTTTTTCAACAAATTGACCTGTGTGTGACTTCAGCTGTGCACTGATTTAGGACTTGGTGGCTTCAGGTCACCATCTCCCATGTTGGCAATTCATTTGTGACAAATGAATTCCTATGAAATAGTCATCATTTCATATAGTCTTAATGCATATCACCCTTTTTCTATCAGCAGCTACAATGATGAGAGGGGCCTTTCCTCAACTATTGAAGTCACTAACACTTGAGAATCAGCATTTTCTCAGTGGTATTTAGGAAGACATCTGGAGTAAGAAGATTAAGGCACATCACTTACATCTGATAGGCACTATTTGTAAATGGCGAAATTGTTATAAAATAAAACATTTTTTTACACTGCAAAATATTAAAGAAACAAGTAGCCTTAAAAGGAACAAATAAGGAAAGTATAATGGGAGGGGAGAAAGAAGGTGTAATTCCATACTTCTAAGAAAAGCTTTTTTTTGAGACTATGAGCTTCTTCAGTATATTTGAATCTTATACAGGTTTGTACTTACAGTTTTCTCCTCCCATGTTTTCAAGGAAGAACACTTTTAAAAACCATACTTAGAAAAGAAAGAGCTAAATGATGCACTGCATTACTTAAATTTTGGCAAACAAAAAAATCTCTTTTACAGTTTATTTGCATTTTCAGTATGTTTCTATGTTCAAATCAAGATGGAACAATATCATATTAGAAGATAGAGCAAAGAAACTCTCAAGGTACCTCTCTGCTGATAACACAAAGGATTGGCAGAAAGTCTGCTTAGAGATGTATTCATCCTTTTTTTTTTTTTTTTTGAGGACTAACTGTTGTGTGCTTTTTCTGAGAGGTTCACTGTTATGTTAATAGCCACTTTGAATAAAGTAAAAGAGGCAGAAAGAGAAAAGGGATGAAAAGATAATTTTAGGAGCAGACCTTATGAACCTGTTGAAAAGGAAGACTGTGCTACGGATGACACGGGCTGTCCGGGATTCTTCATTCTGAGATCTGGACAATGTTAAACCATCATCCATGTGACCTTCATGGTGCATTATTGCCTGTAATACAAACCCAAAAAAGCATTCACTACAAAATGAAATATTATTCATAAGCGAAGACTATGAAAATTCGCTTAGTAAGGCAGGCTAGGAAATTATGAAGTCATATACAAAAAAAGAAGGATTCAATTAAAAGCAGATAATCCCATGTTTAATTCCCTCATGTGTGAGGACACATTTGTATACAATCTCAAAGCTACAGGTTCTAAAATATACAACTTATTTTAAAAAAATTAAAACCCATCAAAAGTCTATCCTTTAAGAGAAGTTATCCTTTAAGAGAAGAAATCCCTCAGAGCTCAAGTCTTGCCCATTCATAATGTGCTCACAACAGGGAAAGAAGAGTCTGAAACATGCGATGCCTTCTCAATCCAATTACAGCATAAAGTAAGGAATTTTAGCATATTCTACAGGCTATTGTTAATATTTCAGTATTTGACATCAAGTATATCCAGATTTATCCATGTTTGTAGGTCTACAGGTTAAAACATACTTTGTGTGGCTTTCAGGTTCAGAACTCAGTAAATCATGTAACTTTTCAACATGAGACTTTTGCAATGAAACAAAAGCATGCTTGAAACATTGGAAACCTATGAATTAGCTTTCTCCTGTAGTTCCCTTCATTCTCCCTGCTCTCCTCAGACTGGGACTGAACAAAACATTCCTACTTCCAGACCTACCTTGCGTTGCAGAGAGCCCATTCTTACAGACTTGGCATCAGCAGACTGGTATGTGAGCCATAAGCCTGTATCTGCGTGTTGTATGAAGCATATTGAATCCCCATATTTTATTTCAGGTGCTCCCATTCCATCCACCTCTTTCCTTGTCCCTATGTCCAGCTTTTCCTGAAGAAGAAGAAACATTCAACATGTTAATTATGCATTAAATATTGAATAGTAGGGATTATGCAGAGCAAGACCTAAAAGAATACTTGAGATACTTCTTTAATGAAATTATTAAAACCAGGCAAAAGTGTAACTTGTAGTTAAATATTTAGGGAAAATATGGAGATACAGCCCATCCACAAAAAATCTAGCTTACTACACTAGGAAAGCCAGGTACATTCATTTCACCTGCCTAGGAAAGAACTAGGGTAAATAATTGACCACACATGTCATTACTGAAATATAAAAGCTTACAAAGCAACACCTAATACATTCATAATGCATGCATAATCCTCTAGATAAATTTGGGAGAGGTTTTTTTTTCCCAGCCTGGAAAAGATAAGCACTTGTCTACAATTCCTTTCTGACTGTCACAGACAGACCTGTCTTTCTGACAGGTCTTTAACCTGTCACCACCCAATACTGCCCAACAACAGGCTCAATATTGCCTAAAATATTTAATTTCTCTGTGCTGGTGACTGGCCTCTTCATATGTACAAAAAAAAATGCTATGACAAGGCATCAGTCCAGCTGGTGTCTTACACAGACAGCAGCCATTTCAGGAGAGAAAAATCAGCATCCCAAACAATACTATAGTTTGCAATTGTAATTTGAGGTGTTCCCCAAGCTCTAGATCCTCTAAGAACTTACTTCTTCACCACAGATATAATTTTATAAGACAAACGCCTATGCACCCTGGTTCATAACAGACACACACTTAAGACTCTCCAAAAGCATATGGTTCAACCAACTGCAAGTTGGCAAGTATGGAAAAAACACATTACAAAGGATCAGAATAATCAGAATTTATTTTCTTAACTGTAGGAAAGCTGTAAATATAGTTATGCCCAAAAATTCTCAGTGGACTTTGACCTGCCTCACAGCAAGTTCCTGGGGCTTTCACCACTAGCTCCATTTTAGGCAAAAATTTCCCTTCTGAGAATTATCAAAACACACTCTGACTCATTAGTTCTGAGTCATGTGATGGAGTTACTGACACAGAAACTCTTCAGCATTCTTCTGGGAAGAGAAAGAAATACATCACAAGAGTTGCAGGTGATGCTGAGACTGCTATAGTGCTGCAATTGCTATTTTGCTCTCCCTTTCTCAACTTCAGTGGTGCAGGTGGGTTCAGCAGTACAGCATCTCCTTATATTCTGCTTCTAGATATGCTCACACATGCCCAGCTGAGAAGCTGATCTGATTTTCACCACTGTTCCAAAAATCATCTGAGCAAATTCTTTTAATTCAGGGTGCAGGATGATCCTCCTAACAAAACACAGTTTCAGGCTCCTCTCCTGATCAGCAGCAGAGGACAAGCCACTTCCTTCATTTCCTCAGACTAATGAGGCAAAAACTTCCAAAATTCTACTACAACTTCTAAATTCTACTACAACCAGAAGAGAAGAATTAGAAGAATGATTACACCCCACACATGTGCCTTGACAGTCTGGGGAAAAAGTTTCAGAGTTGAAGGTGACAAAGATTGTTTTTTGAAATTAAGAGAAAACAATCTTTAATTTATTAAGGTATTCTAAAAAGGATTCATAGTCAAGGAAGATGCCAAGTAACAAGATTTCTGTGCAACAATTACAAATACTAAGCTTCCATATGTAGTGTGTTCATCAATTCAGATTATTAAACAGTTCCTGAATACAGATGTTAATTTAAGTATTTTATAAGTATCTGAATCCCTAAGTACTGAAATTCTTCTTAAACTCTTGTCCACAGATACATGGTAATAGTTGATTTATTAAAACATCTCACACCAATTACAGAGTTACTGTATGCTTCTATTTCATTATTAATTCATTATTTTGTTAATATAATTTCTTAAAGTGTTTTACTCAACTATTTTATTCAATTCAAAAGCTTGCACAAATATAACAACAGTTGGCAATTGAAAAGCTGCTTATAATAGGACATTGCACACAAATGATGATACAGGAAAAAAAATAAATTATATCCTGCTATCATATGAAGAAATGGCAGCCCGATTTTAAGTCAAGTCTTTTGAATTATCTTCATAACTAGAAGATAATTGGAACCTGTATGAACACACTCTGCTTCTACATTTTTTGGTAGATTTTCTCCTATTTCCAGGTCTTCCTCAATGCAACCAAGTTCTCGAGACATGGATATATGAATTAACATAAAACACTGCCAAAAACACAGGGGATTATTAATTTGAAATATTACGTAATTTTTTTAAAATCTACTGACTAGAACAGAAATTGAAGAGGTTTGATATTGCACTCTTTATTCCAATTAGAACTAATATTAAATTTACCTAGCATAAAAATGGCAGTGCTGACAATTTGCCAAACAAGTTCTCTGTTCTCACCAATATAAACCAGCAAGTCTGCATAGTTTGCATGTCCTTTTAGACTGATTTGAGCCCAAAATTATGTCAATCACACTCAGTTGAGCTCTTTCCTGCAAATAAACATGGAAGCCAGGAAAGTACAAGGTAGAAGTTGGATTGAATATAGGAAAGAAGATGGAAAGCCAGGGGATGGTATGGGGGCAGCAGGCATTAGGGGATTCATTTAGGAACTTGAAGACATTGAGTGAACAGAAACCACAAATTTTTGATCGTTGGTTTCAGTGGAGCTCTGGATTCATTCCAGCAAACACCAGGCAGTTGAGAATGTTCATACAATGATTCTATCTCATTATCTACTATGAAAGAGTTCATGAGTGAAAATCAGAATCTGTAAAACATCAGAAACCACCATGTCACCATTTCATAATTGCATAATGGCACAGGCATTATGTGATGCAAGTTTCTAGCCCACTATGCTTTTACCATACCCTGTCATCACAAAACCATCTGCTACTTCTTCCTACACCATATTTACAAGGAACACCTTCAGTTTTATTTGCAATCTAGGCCCATTCTCAGACCATCACATTTTCCTAACAAAGATCAAAAGTCTTCATTATACTGGAAAAAGTAGAAATAATTCTGTTTTGCCACAGTCTCTAAACCACCTCAGCAATGCAAAGGAGTAAGGATTCATTAGAAGCAAACAGTTTTTCTGAAAAATATGCCAGATTTCTCCAGAAGGACATGGTCTATATAAACAGTTTCTAATCCATTCAGATACTTGAAAGATCAATATAATTCACATTTAGTGACAGTTATGAGGGTAATGTATAACTCCAGAACATAAAGCCCAGTTCCCAAAACTTCACATACATCGTCTACTCTTCAAAACACATGTGGATATGCTGCTTAGAAAAGAAAAACACCACCTTTTCCACAACAATATATTCTTTGTATTGCTAAGCCTTCAAGTATTTATTTTTTTTTTACTAAAAAATCCATGTAGCAGTAGAGTATAGTATATTGTCCCACTCTTCTTTGAGCAACCCCAACTTTTTTGAGCAATCCCTCATGCTTCAAAAGAGAATTAATGTCAAGATCTATAGGAACAGCAACAGGGACTCCCCAGTAGAGTTGCATTGCACTGTATTTCTGTGGCTTTCCTGACTGGTTTCAAAAAACACACTGTCTGGGTATCAAAACAATCAACTGAATTAAAGCTTTGTTATCAGACTGCAAAAATCTGTATACAGACTTTCACATGAATATTTATTCCTTATCTTCCCAAGCAGAAAAAATAATTAAAAATATATAAAGTAATTGCTACAGATAAGTTCTTGAATAATTCTTTTCATGATTACTATATACTTTAGAAGATTTTTAAAAGCAGCATTATTGTTGGAAAATTTCCTGCAGCATCATGCTGCTGGTGAAAAGAACAAGAATTCATTAATTTATCGTTTTAAACATTTTACCCTCCATGCAAAGAACTATTCTGAACTTGAAAAGCTTGCTGAATGCACCAAATGAAAATTCAGACTATAGCAATTTTAAATGAGACAATGGTAAAGAATCTGATGAAAGAATTCCTGATTTCCCAATTTAACTTAAATAACCCATTATACTATAATTTTTTCCTATGTTATCGGACAGATACAAGCAGTGAAGTACCAGTAAAGATCATCAGAAAAACAAATAAGAAATGAGGAAGCTGTTCAGCAGTAGGCAAGCAGTAAAATAAAACAAACAAACAAAAAATGACACAAACAAACAGCCCGGCAGCATTACTCAACGAAGAAGCTTTCCAGATACTAATTATACTGAGGTTGTTTCATTTGTAATCAGCAGAAAGGTAGAAAGTTCCCATAATTGATGCAATTAGAAATATCTAAATCTTGCTTACTAAAAAGAGTGGAATTACTGCCAGTGACATTAATGCTGCACCCATTCCATACCTTGGAAGACCGAAAACAGAACGCCGTGGATTTTACATCCGCTTTCTCTTTTTCTGTAAGAAGAAGACTCTTGTCATCCAGAAGACTTAAATATTTTCCTGTTGTTATATGTCTTAGTCTGAATGGCTGTCCCCATCTAATGTGGCTGCCGCTCCACCTAAGAAAGGTCATAGCAAGCACTTGGTTTTTTTAAAACAAAACATTGAGTTTAACTACCAGCAAAAATATTTTAAACTGCTTTCTATTGCCAACTAGTTGGTAAAAGGAAACAACTCTAAATGTTGGATTATCAGCAAGAAAATGGTTACTTTGTGGTTACCTCCTATAAAACCATTCTAATAAATAATCTTAACCTCTTCCTTTGCACAGGCTGCTTGGGTTTGGATTGAATTCCTCTCGAGAGAAGATACAGCCCGCCTACAGGAAAAGGAGGCTTCTGCTGTACACAGACAGCTTAGATCTGCCAGTTCCCTCTCCAGCATTTCATGTACCAACAGTTGGGTTTGTTCACTCTTCCAGAACACTCTGAGTAGTCAACACAATTTAGGAACACTTTGAATAGTATGAAAAAAAATAAAAGAGCACAATACATAAAGAAATGTATCAATAACAATCTCCGTAAAATATTTTTTTTTAAATTATTAAACAAAAACTATTCCAGACTCTTCATAATATGCATAGGAAGAAATTAAGGAAGGCAAAGATTTTCTATCTAAGCTTCCCAAGAACTTCTCAAGTTGAAATACAGGTTGCAAGCTTCTAACTTCTTACCTTAAGAAAAAGAAAGAAAGACTTAAAAGAAGACTTAAGAAAAGTCAGTTCTGCTCTTCCTGATCAGCTTGTGAAGACAAACTTGTGTAGGGGTTACTAGGAAAGGTGAATTTCACAAAGCCTGAGAAGTCAGAAGGCTTCTCAAGTTATTTCTTAGATTAGCAAACTGCCAGAGCCAGGATGTTTTCCTGGATCTTCACAAAACTTTCTAGTCTTAAATCTTCAAAAATTTACACTTTCCATGTATGTGCACACTGCTTTTTGGAGAGGAAATAATATATTTATTTGTAGTTTGTAAAATATCCATCATAATAAAGTTACAACATACTGCCAGGGTTCTGATGTGCTTCCACAAATACTAGGAAATCTCTGCCTAGTGTGACATGAAATAGCTTAAAATTACTAACAAGAGTAAACAACCATATCCTTACAAACTTCATCTGATTATTCACTTGGTCTCATATCAGAATTTTGTATCACTGCATCTACTCACTTGCAGTTATTTTGGGTACAGCATTTATAAAAAGTTTTTATGCAGATGTTCTGTATGTATTCATCGACTAGACTGAAGATACCTTAGGCTGGGACTTACACAGGTTTAAGCCATTTTTTTTTTCCCTAATACATAGACACACATGTAGGAGATGAAAGCACTTATCTCTTCAATACAAATATTCATTTTTTTTTAGTACATCTTCCTAAGAGTTGGCCATATGGTATGCAAAGTATGCAAAATGGATTTGGCAGACATTTTTTAAGTGCAGGAGTTTTTTTAAATGCAAGAGCAATACCTGGCTTCTGTAACGGGATGTATTACATTTCAGTACTTAAACTTTTAAATCTTTTTAGTTACCAATTTTAAAGAGGTAATGCTTGATCCTGCAAAACATATCAGCTCTGTACCTTTCATATTTGGGGCCATACTGAGGAGTTGCCTTTTATCTATCTGACTCAAGTTTCTCTTAGAGCCAATAGCTATGGACCATAAGAAAAATAAAACAAATGTAATGAAATTATCTCATGTCCTTGGTTCATGCCTGCAAGATGTGAATAAGGCCATTTTGTGTGCACTTACAAGGAAAGCCTTTTGCACAGAATGTTATTGTGTGAAGCAATTTATGATAACTAAAAATTCTTTTCTACAATATAGGAATATGGTGCCTGTCACTCTAAGGAACAGTATCTGGTGTCCCATAACAGGGCATCCCAAGAGGGATTCTAAGGGCAACCCCAGACAATTTTTTATGAGAGTTCTCCACTAATGAGGAACACTCAAAACCAGTGACTCTTTCAGAATAATACAAAATTAATAGAATTAATATTATATCTGCAGTCTTTCTGGGAAGGACTAGAACTAATGAAGAACTTCAGGCATGCATATACTGAGTTGCAAACTGAAGCCTTTGTATGAACACTCAGGAGTGAACGTATACAGTTATAAACTATCATTCAGAAAAAAAGGGGGTGAGGGACTAGTAGGAGAGAATGTTTTTCTTGGGATTTTATTTGGGTTTTTCCTGCTGAGATAGTCGTGTTCCTTAAAAAAAAAGAAAAAAAAAAAGATTACCGCTGCATTTCCAAGGTTGTTTTGGCAGTTTTCACTATTTCTCACAGTCACATATGTTCATATCTATGCAATTCAAAAGTTTGTATACAATTCCTGTCAAAGTGAGATACACGACAGTCGCAACAGAAACCCAGAAATTCTCAAATCCTCACATCACTCCAGTACCCCTGCTCACAAGGGAAGAACATGCAGGGAGGAAAATAAGAAGCCAAAGAAACTTCCTCGTTTAACCATTGCCACATTAAGGCCAACCTTAATGCAAAGAAAAAAATCTCACTGCCCTGTTCTATCAATGACATTTAACAAAAATGCACAAACAGAAAGCAGCATCATTAGAGAGTATCCTTTCCTTAAACTGCCCTCATTCAGTGCCTAAAAAGCAACCAATTAATCACTGGAAACTGTATCATAAACACATATGTGCAATTCCTTTAACAAGGCAAAATTCCTTACTACCATTCCTGCGATATAGCACATTTCTTTGTAAATTTTTGCTTTTTAGGATATCCAAGTGGCTTAAATGAGTTAGGGGGCAGCACAGATGAATTATTAAAATCAGACTGTTTTCCTGTAAAATGTCACACATATATGTAAAAATGTAAGCTGTGAATTTACAGACAGCTACAACTTCAAACAAATAATGAAAGCACACACAGCATCTGTGCTAACACACACTCTCTATATAGGAAGCTGTTTCATTTTCCATGAAAGCGCAGCAGAGCACTTTCTGAGGATTATTTCAGTATTGTCTTCTGGGTTTATAATTATCCAGCAGATTTTACAGGAATGCTCTCACTATAGAAAAAGCACCCTGCCAAACTGACTCCCATTTTCTGAGAGATTTTACTTACGCAACTCTGAGAGTCTCCAACCTCCAAAGGGAACGAGCGTGAATGGACACAGCTCCACCTTCATAGTGGACAGTTCTGAAATCCAAGCAAAAGCACAAACTAAACGTTCAGCTCTGTGCTAAGAATTGACATTTTTGCTAATTTAAATCCATCTGTAATTGTAAGACGGCCAAAACATTACTGTAACTGTCAGACCCAAGGTTATTGCATTCAAAGCCAGCTCTTAGTTAAATCTTCAGACCCAGTTACTCAAACAAATGTTATTTTCATTGTCTTTGGCTTTGAATATTGTGATATTCACAACAATGACATTTATATGGTGCTTGCTGAAACATCTTTCTTAATGTTTTAAGTGTAGAGAATTAAAAAAAAAAAAAAAAAGAAAAGAACAAAAAAGAAATAAGCTGATAGCTACAATATTTCTAGGTTTAAACACCAAACAAATATCATATCATGATAAAGATTCACGGTCAACACATATGACTCACAAGACAAGTAGCTTAATTCTGTTAAAATAACCATGAAACATTACACTTATAAATTACACAGTTATAAAAAGTCATCTATTTGGCATTGTATTTTATTATCACAGCATCTGAAGTTTCACAACAAATACTGATAAGCGTGGTCATACAGATCTGATGTTAACAATTTCCTGATTCCAAATTTTAATATGTAGTGATACCTTTAGTTCCCACACATATCCAGGAATGTGAGTGGTCCTAAAAAACAGCCAGCTGAGCCTAAGAAAAGGTTAGGGTTTTTTTTTTCTCCATTATTCAGAGCACAGGTAAGTGATAAACACTGAATCCACAAAATGGCTGAGATTGTACGGTCACAAAAAGCCCCAAGTTAGGCAACCTGGCTTTTCTTCTAAGCAATTGATGAATTAAGCACTGCCACTTTAGACTAAGGCAGCCTTTCTTTGGACTGCTTCCTGCCTGAACCTTTACTTCTGCTCTAAGACACTGTCAGAATTTAAAAACCCAGCCCTTTTCTCTGGGAAAGTGGAGTCAGGTCTACAAAGCTGGTGCTACAATCATCAGATCCAGCTTGTCAGGGAACATTGCCAAAGAATGACCTGAGTTTATGGATCGTGGAAGAGCTTATGGATTGAGTAAATATTGTCATCATCAGCCAAGATGAGGTACTGCCAAAAACAGCCACTGGCTTTAGGGAATATTAATATTGTACCTGTAGGCATTTCCCATTGATTGTTATACACAAATTTTTCAGGCCCACATATTGGAATTATACTACTTAAATTTTATTCATCAGTTTTCAAGTCATTAAATATATGAGAAATAAGGTCAAGGCCAAGTCTTAAATTACACAATGCTTTAGTTTCCAGTTGCTATCTGGTTAGTTTTCAGAGATTAAGTTGTTTCTCACATTGTAAACCTGGAAGCAGTCACTAGTTTCTCAGTCTGAGTACTCTTTCAAAGCTAGTTTTGGATTACTCATAGCATAATGCAAATGGATAAATACTCTGGATGAGTGTAATTTGAAACATCTAAAAAGCCTCCCACTGTGTACTTAAAAGACTTGCTTCTTAGGAGTGAAGATTTCAGTGACTGTTCATCTATTATTTCATTTCTCAGTTCTTTCAAAGCTATCAGTCTTGAAATGTTCACTTAAGATGAGAAAATGGGAAAGAGAGAGAAGGGATAAAATCCTAAATGATAACAAGCAATTTTTTTACCAAAGAAAATAAAAAGTATGCTGGGATTGTCTTCTATTTCCCTATGAATTAATGGGTACAGCAGCAACAGAAGGAGTGAAGGCAGAGAGTGATAGCACTTAAGGAATAAAAGTCAGCATGGCAGCAGTGAAGATTCAGCAAGGGCGACAGCAATCTGGAGCTAGGCTGAGAAAGAGATGGGAACTGGAAGACTCAGGATCAGGGATCCCTACAGGGAAGCAAAAGGAGAAGCCCAGAGGTCAAGGATGAAGCAGGAAGTCTGTGTGGGCAGAAAAGAAGCTCCATGTTAAAAAAAAAAAAAACAAACAAAACAAACAAACAAACAAATAAGAAAGCCACAAGAAAATTAGCATCAAGCACTTGTGTTTTGTAAACTCTTGTGTCTTTAGCTTTAGATATTTTCTTCTCTACTGAAAAGATGGTAAAGAAAAGATGGCTCTGAATAGAAGATAACTTGTCTTCATCAAAGGACTAGTGACTTCAGTGACTTTGCCTTTACCATCAGAGCATGCACATAAACTGCTGCTCCAGAGCAGCTGAATAATTTCATTACCTAGATCTTCTCATACTATTTTATTCTAAGAAATCCAAAGTTCATTTTTTAACTCCTCTCATTAAAATAAATGTAGTAAACTGCTCTGAGATGGCTCAAATCAACTTTAGAACTTGTTCTATTAAAAAACATAGCAGTCACTAACACTACAAGGTCAAACAAAACACTGCTTTTAAGGATGTGTGAATAACCTGCAAAAATTGTCTATCAAAGACATAGTATAAATTTACATTGATTGGATGAGAAAAATACAATTTCAAGCTGCAAAGCACACAGAGGATGTGCATTATTTGCCAAATAAGAAAACCTGTGAATTACAAAAAAAAAAAAAAAAAAAAAAAAAAAAAGTGTGAAATTATAAATAGTGTAAATGCATGAGGAAAGTACAAATAACAGCAGAAAAAGAGCTACCATGGGTGTAAGCCTTCCCCTCATATTCTCATTTAAGTATTGTTGAGCTTGTTTTAGTGAAATTCACTGACTAGAGATAGGCATGAAATGAGGATAAAATAAATTGCATTAACTGACAGTGTTTTCATGCTGCTGAAGTAGCCTTGGTTGAAGAATCTGTAAATTCTAAATTCCACAGGAAGGAGAATGGAGTAAAACTCAGCTACTCCAAATGAATCAGAGCTCCATAAGAATGGCATAAATAACAAAGAACTGTACTTGGATTATAAATAAATTAATAAAGCCAAACAAGATGTCAAAGTTAAAGTTCAAGAAATTGTTCCACCCCCTTCAATGACAGACAAGGCTGAATTGTTTTTAGCTTGAAATATGAATCACTAAAGAGTTCTAAGTTTTTTTCAAATAAAGTTATGAAAGCTGAAAGACTTGTGGGTGGTTTTGAGAGTGGAAAAAAAGCTACTGACCCATGTTGGGTGAAAACTTTGAGTTTCTGTTTCAGTCACAAATAATTCTTCACAGGCCCACAATTCAGGCCTTTCTGGAGTACAACAGACCTTACCAGTCCATGATGCCATATCAAAGAGCTTATTTTATCCCCCTAAAAAAAACTACATGGAAAGGTAAGTGAAAAGGAGCTGCCAACTGGAGTCTCTTCTACCTCAAGTGCTACTTTGCAAAATCCAGGAGCACTTTGCTCTGTCTCACAGGCAATTTCTTTCTGCAAGAAAGAATAATTTCTGAAGGGTCCAAATGGCACTGCAGTCATCACTTGAAAATACATATTGCAAATCAAAATGCAAATGAGTTGCAAAGGGAACATTCATGACACCCTTCTACACTGGGAACTATGAATACTCACAAGCCCTACTGCTGTGAGAACTAAAAAATATTCTAAAAGAATATAAATTATGGTGACACAATGAAGAGCAAGCATCACAATCCAATTAAATATATATATGTCTGTATATATATATATATATATATACACATTTTGATTACAAACTTCCACTGCTATCTGCCATTAGGTTTGGGGGAGTCGTAAATAAATAAATAAATATAAAGCAAAGTAATCCAAACCTCTGCAAAGTACCCCAAATACTGCAAATTACTGCTGACATTTTTAGAGGAAAATAAAAATGACATGCATAATACAAAAAATATCAAAAACATAAAGTAATTTTTCTTAACCACTAAAAGAATAAAAAGTTGATTGTACTATGCCTTCTCTTGTTTATCTATATCTATACCTATCTATATCTAATCTGTATCTGTATCTATTTTATAACCTACCTGGAAATGCTTCTGATACTTGAATTTAAGAGCTATAGAAACAACACTGCAAATTTATGTCTAGCTTGTTGTATATAACTAAGGTATTTTAAATAAACCCCATAGAATAATTAAGGATTCTACGCAAAAGGCTTCAAACACTGCCCTTAAACCAGGAAGATACCTAACTAGAATGCAGTAAATGATACTCAATTCAGTGAAATTGCACATATTTATCCTTACATCTCCTCCTCTTTTGTTCTTTATCTGGATCAGAGCAACTGAAAACTACCAGTGGTAATGCCCTCTTTCCCTCTAGTGCTTTAAAAAAAAATACCACTATTTTTTCTAGTATAATATCAAGCAAACCAACATATAACCACAACCACCTCTATTTACATGGCATTACATAAGAGCCAAATATCACTATGTACAAGGCACCATTATCAGGGACAAGTCAGCAATTTTACACAAATTCATCCTGACAGCAGCAGCAGCAGACAGGTTCTTCAAGGTATCATTTTCACTGGGAATTTAAATGTGCTAAGACACAACAGCATTCAGTAGGCAGCCCAGGCACTTTGCCTCTATCATAGAATCACAGAAGCATCAAGGTTGGACAAGACCTCCAAGATCATCAACTCCAACCATCTGCCCTACAACCCACAGGTATGAAACCATTCACTGTAGTACCTCATCTACCTGTCTTTTGAACACTCCCAGGGATGGTGCCTCCAATGTTTATCAACCCTTTCTGTGAAGAAATTATTTTCTAATATCAAACCGGAACCTCCCCTGGTGGAGCTTGACCCCATTTCATCTGTCACTGGTCACCGGAGAGGCCAACATCTGTCTCACTACAGCCTCCTTCCAGGTAGCTGTAGAGAGTAATGAGGTCTCTCTCCCTTCAGCCTCCTCTTTTTCAAGCTGAACAGCCCCAGTTTCCCCAGCCTGTCCTCATAAGGCCCATTCCCCAGTCTTCTCATCAGCATGATTTCCCTTCTCTGTACCCTCTCTAGCACCTCGATGTCCTTTCTACACTGTGGTGCCCAAAACTTCACACAGTACTCAGGGTTCCATGTCCTTACCCAGACTGTATGCCTGGATCTGCTTCTGGAGTGGTGTTGTGCTGTTCCAGCAGTACAGAACCTCCAGCCCCACGACAGCCCCCACTCCTTCCAGAACTGAGGGCCCATAGCCAGAAGACAGTACCAAGTTGGCTCTGTAACCAAGAAGCAACGCTATGGCCATCCACTGCTGGCCATAGGAGTTTCCTAGACTTCAGTTCTTAGAGGGAGGGAACAAATCATCCTCCTAACCAGCCTCTCACCTTGGGCTGATACCTCCTTTGCCCGTGTCTAAAGTTGGCCTGAAACGTTACTCTTTTTCCACAGCTCATTGTGCAATCACATCTCACCCTCAGCCAAAGTCCCTCTTCCAAAAACCCAGTGATCCACAAAGATGATCAAAGGGCTGGAGCACCTCTGAGCTGAGAGAGTTGGGGTGATTCAGCCTGGAGAAGAGAAAGCTCTGGGAAGACCTTATAGCAGCCTTCCAGTACATGAAGGGGGCCAACAGGAAAGCTGGGGAAGAACTTTTTCACAAGGGCATGGAGTGATAGGATGAGGGGTAATGGCTTTAAACTGAGAGTAGATTTAAGTTAGATACTAGGAAAAAAAAAATTACTATGAGGATAGTAAGACATTGGAATAGGTTGCCTAGAGAGGTTGTTGATACCCCATCCCTGGAAGTGTTTCAGACCAGGTGTGATGAAGCCTTGTACAACCTGGCCTAGTGGGAGGTGTTCCTGCCCATGCATTGGGATCTTGATGATCTTTAAGGTCCCTTTCAACACAAATCATTTTATGATTCTATGATTCCACCCCACTACAGCACAAGTCCTTCAGGAGAAGTTAAGGACCATGTGGAGAGAACACAGAAGCTCAACAATTAAGTGAGTAAACACAATACACATTCAGAACAAACTGAGAGATGGGACAGAATTTACAAGCTATTTACATGACCATTTCTTCCACTTGTAGTAGTGATCATCCAGTTTCATCCAGATTTGGATGTCCTTACCTTCAGAGGAAGTTTTGCTAGGTCCTGTGACCATGAATACAGTATCTGTACTGTCACCGTATGGTAGATCACTGTGCTAAATACCATTCCACAAGAGTATAAAAAGCTTGAGAAAGTGTGTTTTATTTTTGACTTCTGGTAATCTTCAAAACATCTTATACTCAAATTTATGTAATTGCATCAGTGCTCTAAGAATAGAGAAAAACACCAGGTATTTTTAGAAACTGCCTAGGAGGATCCTTCACATCAGAACAATTTATTCATTCTCAGGAATAGACACCAGGTGACATTATAGAATAAAACTGTTATTTTAGGACTGTCGGATCTTTTATTTATTCAAAAAGACATGAAGAGGAGGCCTTTGCAGAAAAATAAAGATGAGATAGAGGAATTAGTGAGTCACAACAGAGATGGAACTTCTCAGTTTTCCTTTACACTGCCATTCTGCAGAGCTGCTCTTTAAGTATGTGCTGAACAAAAAGCAAAATAATCTACCACTAGATTACTTCAGAAGGCAATGGAAGGATAATATGAAATATTCCAAGCAGATCATACTTTACCCTACCTAATGTGCAAAAGTTAGAGAATTCAAACTAAAGATAAAACAATTTCCTACCTGCCAAAATTGCCCATAGTTTTTAATATAATTCTACTAGCAGTTAAACACCACCCATCAATACATATATGGAGCCTCTCCCCATGATACTTGAAAAGTCATGGCAGTCAGGTGGGACTCCAGGGAACTGGAAAAAGGGAAACATTAATCCCATTTTTAAAAAAGGGTAGAAAGGAGGACCCTGGGAGCCACCAACCTGTCAGCATCACTTCTGTGCCTGAAAGACTGGACTTTTTTAAGGCCTCTGATTCTGTTCTCCACAACATCCCTCTCTAAATTGGAGAATTAAGGCTTTGATTGGTGGAGTGTTCCATGGATGAGAAATTGATTAGATGGTTGTATCCAGAGGGTAGTGCTCCAAACTCTCACTTTAGATATTCTGAATGGGCAAGTCTTAATTAATCTTAATTAGAGATAGAAGGATAAAGGTCCTGAGCAATAACTAAATTTACTAATAATCTAAGAGGAGAAAATGTGGGGCACAGAGTGATTCTACCTAACTCCACAAAATTAAAAGCAATCATAGATTTTATTGTAGGTTAGTAAGTAATAATAAGTCTTAAAATTTCCTATAAATTGGCAATTACAATTTTTAAAAGTCATCCTGAGGATTTAAAATTGAATAAGAGAAAACACTAGAGTATTCTATTTATTATATTTTCTTTTCATCATGCTCAGGGTAAGAATAATAACAGCAGCGATAAACTCCAAGCTGTAATGGATCTTTAACATTGCAACTAAAATTAAAACATAAACTGACCACATTTTAAGTCTCAACATTGTGAATTATCTTTGGTGTTCAAAAACTATTCCTTTGTGTAAAAAAGTGAAATAGCCAGGTTGGGTTGTTCAGCAGCTGTAGGAAACCTTTGAAGTTGTTGCATGTTTGTGTATTGTTTCACATCATAGATTTCTCTTGTATTTTATGAGAATTTCAAATATTTTGTTATCTTTACAGAAAAAGAAAAAAAACTAGAATTAAAAGTACATTTCTATTTGCAAAACAAGAAGCTCATTTAGAAATGAGTGAACAGCACTTCCTTTGTCACAGAAACAAAGCTACCCAATATGCTGCAAAACCCAAACTATTCCAAAATCAACATTATCATTAAGCAGTCTTCAGACTGAAGGCATGAAAAAAGTATATGAAACTGTTTTACTGAAAATATGCCCAGGGTATATTTCATTAAAGCAAATAAACATCGATTCACCCATGTAACCCCTCCATTGAGACGTGCCACTTTCAGTACCAGTCTTGTAATAATTTAGATTTATTAGTTAACCAACAGAGACACATTGAGAGATGTCATCACTTGTCTACTTCCATCTTAGGATACCTTTAGTCAATAAAAAAACCATAGATTTAGTTCTACACAGTTATGACAGGTACACCCGAGATCAACACACAGATTAATAGTCTCAAAGGACTGGCAAGTAATCTTAACACACCTTGTCCTGAGGAAAGTTTTTTGTGATTACAAGGGAAAAAAAAGTGATTTCATTTTTTTTCACTTACAGTGTTTTAAAGTCAGTAAAGGTGACAATAAATTATCAGAAGTCCCTATTGCTTTTACACCTGGTAAGTGAAATCACGCTTGAGCAATACTGAAAAAAAAATGCAACAGGCTTTTATCCAAAGTTCATCTCAACAATATTCCTTCTTATAAGTAGGATATCTTATCAGAATACCCTTTAAAAATCTGTACTGTCAGTGGAAATATTGATTCAGCAATGTTTGGTTTTACTCTATTATGAGCTGAAAACCTACCTTCTTTGTTCTTCTCCATGTTCACCCGAAGGGACTGTCAAACATTCATCCATGTGCCCATGCAATAATCTCAGAACATCCCCTCCTATCAGATAGCCTTCAATAAAGGGAGAAAATTAAGTGCATTTGTCTAGCAGCACCACGTAATACTGTAGTTCAAACTGCAATAAATACTATCAGGTTGGGTTTGCTTTTTTTTTATTGTCTGCTGGTTGTTTTTTTTTTCTTCTGGTATTTTACATTAATTTAAAAAGAGAATCAGAAGACGGGAAGATATCTTTTACCAAAAAACTTCCAATATCTTAGTCCTTTTTGGACTATTTATCAATTCTTTTCACTTCAAACTAATTCCATTTAACCAAACTGTTTCACATTAATATGTTTTTAATTGGAAGTTTTCACTAAAAGGGGGCACTGTGGGGCAGTTATATTCCTATACACTGCAATTTTTTAATGAAGGTGACAAAGCATTTTGCAGATCCTATCAAAATTAGCTTTATTTTCCTCTTCACCTATTTTGAGGTAATTTCTCCTGTTTGGCTACAGTTTTACTGAGGCATGTAGGGTAAGTTCTTAAACACAAAGTATAAGATTCACTCTATTTTTGATTACAGGAGCATTCGCTTCTTTTATCTAGAATAAAGCCTGAGCTCTAATTCCTCCTGACACCATCCAGATTGCCTACTCTTAAAAATATACTGCTTAAAGATAACCAATGTCCATTCCTGAGAAAAGTGAAAACTGAAAGAAATAGCAACAAAGAACAAGAAAACGCTCCAAGAAATTCACAGCTGCTAAAATCCTGTCACATCATTTTCCCATGATTTCCTGCAGGTATAACAAGACACTATCCTCTATTATTGTGGATTTCTGCTTCCCAAACAGCCAGGTCCATCTCCCTGGTGAGGTTCACCAAGTAGAAAGATGTGACACAGCACAAATCTGAGTCTCAGCTAATAAACTGTACAGGGATATTTAACAAGAATTCCACACCAATGCTGGAAAATTGAGCTTACAGGAAGAGAAAACATGTTGGAGAGGAGGTTTTCTCCTCATCAACAGAAAGGTTTTCTCCATAAAGTTTAGGACATTGTTAGGCAATGCACTAGCATTTTTTAATAGCAGTTTGCAATAGAAACCATGTCAGACAATCTGAATGTGGAGAATGATGCTCAGAGTCTAAAACCACAGTAAATATGTAGAAAAGAGGTGTTGGCAATGCTGTCCCTGAATGAGCAAAACAACTGTGTAAGCTGTGCCAGTGTCCTGGTTTGGACTGATGTGAAAGTTCTGAACCTTTCTGAAAATGAGTACTGAAAAGTTCCAGGGAGTAAGAAAGAAAGGACCTGCAACTTTAACCTTTTTATGGTTCTGTTATGAAATTTACTCAGAACAGCAACTCTTTACATCCTGACTAACTCTTCTCAAAACATTTTTTTTTCTTCTCTGTGGAATCAGCATGACATAAATCCTTGTCCTGTCATGTCAGATGTTGCTTTAAAAAAACCTCCCTAATCCTAAATCAAACAACCAAAATCTGAAAGTTGTTCTAGACTGTCTCTTTCTGTCTTCCCCTTCCTTCTGTTTTTCTTCCCAACCATACGATCCCAAAAAGCCATCCCCACTCTTAACTCCTTGGATTTCACATCCTGCTCCCAGTCCCCTTGAACATTTTTCACTCAGTTTCAGGAACATGTAACCATGACTGCATACATCAGAATGAGATAATTTAAACCAGGACCAAAAGGCATTTAAAAAATATATTATGAACATTATCACAGCTTTAACAAAGTAACATTTGAATGAGCTCCCCAGTACTTTAAAACAAAATTTTATAATGCAGCCTTGGTGTCCCTTTCAGTATAATTTTCTCTATTTTGAGAAAATGCATATATTTAGTTACTGGACTGAATGTTTACATAAGATAAACCCACTCTAATACTTCAGCCCTGCTTGATAGGTTAATTTGCTATTTCAGATATTTAATTTACAAGCAGGCTTTCAATAATAAAAGTTGAGTCAATCTTACCTTGGGCAACTTCACTTCCTGAACTGATGGGTGCTACACTCCAGAGTGTCTGCTGGAAGGCTGCATCAACATGTAGGCTACCATTGCCATAAGAAAGATGCTAAAAAAACAGGAGAGAGAGAGGCTTTTATTTGGGATTAATTAAAACTTTCATTACAGTATACAATGATACTGTCAATCATTATCTTGGTTCTTTTGTATATAAACTGTATATGGACTGTATGAGTAAACACAAAAATCTTGTCAGCTGTTTGGGGTCTTAGACTACAGCAAACACTGAAAAACTGATTATTAAGTGATGTGAGGGTCTTACACTGGTGTTCTTCCTTCTATATACAACAGAATTTTCCACAATGGAATTTTTCAAAGTTTGAATACTGTGATGGGACATTAATCCATATCTACATTTTAACTTGCCCCTTAATTATTATAACCAGATGATGGATTTTAACACAGTCTGTCTGCATCAAGGTTTCTGTTTTCAGTAACCTGCATCTGTGTGAACTAAAAATAAAAACAAAAACCGAAAAAAAACCCAAAAAAAAAAAAAAACCAACCAAAAAAAAACAAAACAAAACAAAAAAAAAACAAAAAAACAAAAAAAAAAAAGAAACATCTCATCTAGCAGTATCTATTTCTATCTGCACTTTACATTATGAAGTATCTGCCTTCAATCTCAGGCCATTGCAACCAGTGAGAACAGCAAAAGAAAACCAATGAAGTTTATTATGTACTGGTACATTTTGAGATCTAGGTGGAAGCAAGAGCACTTCCCAGAAGATTTTAGTACTGCACACAAGGGCAAAATCAACCACACTGCTTCAAAAAGTAGTACCAGCTGATGAAGGGATGGAGGCTACAGATGTGATCCAATTCAATTCATTTCTCTTCTGCACACAGAGACTTTTACAGCTCTTCCTATTTCCTCTTTCCCTTCAAGTGTTTTAAACTGACTGCAATGATCAGGAGGAGAAGCAGTTCACAACCACTGACCCCAGAACCTCTGAGATGTTCCAAAGCTTGAGCAGAAACCATTCCCATGACAGTTTCACAAGCATCAGAGTGAGGAGATCACTTTATGTATCTTTTTTTCCATAATCAGTCTGAGGCAAGGCAAACCAAAACTAGATGACCCCACTGAAGATATTTCTATATTGGAAAAATGCCACAAAGCACTTACCTTTATCTGCAACCAGAAAACAAACCAAACCAAACCATAGCTCCTTCCTGTTTGTTTGGGTTGGTTTTGTTTGTTTGGTATGCTTTTTGTTTTATCTTGGTTTTGTTTGTTTGGGGTTTTTGTAATTTTGGTTGGTTTGGGTTTTTTGTTACTTTTATTAGGAAGGGGAAAACATTTTGCATCCCAAAAATAAGGAATCAGAAAGCTTCAGCAAAAATCCAAAGGCTAAACCAGATGCACTATCTCTATGACCTAAAGATAACCACTTCTTATTTTCCTACTTATCAGATGTCATTTCTATTAAAATTTATTACCTGAGTCAGTGAAAAAGGGTTTCGTAACACTGAGTATTATATTGATACTGTCAAAATTAAATGAAAATATCCAGCCACAAAGAAGGGAGATATTGGAAAGAACTAGAAGTAATAACTGCATCTGAGTAAAGTTTTTATATTATTAGATATTTGTGTTTATGTCTAAAAGTGGCAAGACATTTATATGCACTGAAACATCTGCAAATACTTTGAAAAAGTTTGAGTAAATATAAGGAAAACTACACTGCAGAACAAAAAATGATTTCCTAAGTTTTGACCCAAAAAAACCAAAGCCCAGAGAATTTCACACAGGTTTTAAGCTTTACAAAACCCTGGTGGGAGAAGTCTGCATTCACCCTATTTGTATCAGCTCTCCTTCTGCACTAGAACCATGAAAAACCTGAAGCACATCAGCCACCAGGCTTCATAATGAGGATCATTTACTGTGATGAGACACAGGAGCTTTCATTAACAAAATATTTATTTTACAGAAGTAAGGATCAAAAGTTAGGAAATGTCAAACAAAGTAGGCTATGGAAAAAGAATGGGTTCTGGTGAATGCATCATATTAATGGCTTCAATGGCATGATTCTGGACAAGTTTTTTTCTCACTGTACACACAGGATAAAGGAGCTCACTGCATGAACAGCTGCTCAGTGCTTGGTTTTCTCCTCAGTCTTCAGTCTGCAGCCTCATGCTTTATTCAGTGTACTCAATTCTTCAAAGCTTCAAAAAGAGAACTATTCATTTCCTTGTAGACTTTTCTCTTGCTGCCAACAATTAAACCATTTCACAAAAACCCAAATATTAATGAACTCGTTTTCTCAAGACCCCAAGGAGCAGCATTTAGTCCATTTTCCAGTAGGGAGTGGAGGTGCAGAAATTGCACTCAGAAATTTTCATTGATCTAAGATACCCAAGTTGAGGTGACCTCAGCTGCAGGTACCAAAACTGAGCCTCAACCTCAGCAGAAGAGAAAGAGCTCAGAGCCACAACTCAGGTAAGAAATGGTAAGGAATGAAGAGGTAAAGACCTCTTGAAACCAAGCCTAAAAAAAAGATTATCAGCTCAGCAAACTGCCCAGCAAAGCCTGGTGCAAAATCTAATCCTTCAGGAAGACATTTAACTAAGCATTGTGCCACCAAATTTCCATCTGCAATTCTCAGCTTGAAATTTTGTCTTCAAAGTTGCTTCATTCCACCACCTCTCTGGTACTCAGCCCTGACACATCCATTGAACTTTTATCAGCAATGAGAAAGTGTTCTAGAAAAAGCCAGTGTGATCTGTATGTAAGAGTTTTCATAAACCATACCAGTGCTGCAATTGTTGCATTTTCTAATGCCCATGTTTAAAAAAAAAATAAAATAAAAAAAAAAATTAATCTTTGGGGTATATTTTACATATTTTCTGATATTTTTCTGTAGTATGCAAAAAAAATTAAATCACAGTTACAGTAGGTAGCATTACACTGACACCCACATGAACCAGAGGTAGAAGAGGAAAAGTTAAAACAACTTTTCAGATCTCTGCCATCTAAACTAACACAAAACCCCTGACAGAGGACAGTGGTCAGCATACCACAGGTAGCTGCTCTGCCTGGATGTAATGAGTTTCCTAAATAGTTGCTACTAGCAGTTATCTACCCTGATTGCTACAGGACTCTCCCCCTCTCTTTTCCTCTCCAAATTTTAGCTCAGTCCCATACCTCTCACCTGGGCAGTCCAGCTTCCCAACCCACTTTCAGCTTACTTTACCCCCCAGAATTAGGACCTCCTTATGCTTCAAAAGCCCTCAGACCTACAAAGCATCAGTGTGGCCTTTTTGGCTTTTTTCTTTCTCAAGCTCTTCCTTCCCATGTCACCCAGTATTTGGCATTCCAGAGACTCACCACAACTCCTGTCCCTCAGTCCTTTGCTCATTTCTTGGTCCCAGACTTTCCCCTCTCTTATCTGATCCTGCCCTTTGGTTCTCCCCCCACCAGCCCACCCTGTCTCCACAGATCTCTCTTGACACCCTTCATTCCCATCCCCACTTCCACGGGTTCTCCTAGCTGTTCTCCCTGCCAAAACAGCACAGTCCTGCCCAAAATTTCTAACACAACTTTAACCAGCTGGTGCCCACTCCTTGTCATCAGCTTCTTGTCCCGGATGCTTTGTTCATCTCCTGCTGCCTCCAGCTGCCAATGTTTGCAGGCAGTCATCATGTCCCACTCAGTTTCCCTCCCTTCCACTTCAAACCCAGGTTCCTGCCCCTGCTCCATCACCTGTCTTTTGTTCCTTCTCCTTTCTCACAGCTTCCTCCTCCACATATCTTAAATGACAGCAGAGCACCAGCAGCACATAAAACATCAAGTTCTCAGCTGTCAATACAGAGCCTGACTTGAGCCACCTGGCACAAGGTACAATATTTTCCACCAGGGTTGGGGAGGATTTAATTATCTGCTGTAGAGAGAGGTTCAGGAGGTGCAAGAGGTCTAACTTAGGCAAAAGAGACAAAGTGATCAGACTGCAAGAAAATTTAAAAAAAAAAAAATAATAATTTCCTGGGCATGACCTAGCTGCATTATTTCAGGAGAATGTTTCATTGCTGAGCTTAAGCAAGGAGAGCCTTGCTACCTGCTTTTGCTTTTTCTTTAGTTAGCAAAAAATACTCTTGGTATATCAAGAACACTCCTAATTTTCTGTGTTTTTTATAATGCATGAGGTGCTCAAAATTTTCAAGAAAATGAGGTTGTCTTCATTATGCAAATATGTATTTTTTTTTTCATGGCTTCAAACTCAGATGCGATTTCCAATAAGTTTTTTTTGTTTTGTTTTTTTTATCTACACTGCAAGCCCTTTATTATAAGCATTTGGAAGCAGGATCTTATAAGGCAGAGCAGATTGCCAACCTTAGTTATCAGGAAAGTCTGACAGCCTCCACAGTACCATCTCAGATTGAATAAAGACCTCTGCAGGAACCACATTATGAGCAGTGTAACAGAGCAGCTCAAAACTACCTTGGCTCCAATAATTTCAGGTTTGTTTATGTAAATTCAAATAATTTTTGAAAGGGAACTCTGTCATCATTTAACCATGATCAAATTAGCAGATTTGCATAATTCAGATCAACATTAAAGTCAGCAACTACACATACATCAGAGTGCAGAAATTGTTGCATCCTATTGAAATGTGCACACTCCACATTCATAGATGGGGATTCTGTCCTCTTCCCAGACTTCCTAGCCAGAATAACACTGACCTCATTAATGCTAATTTTCACTTCTACCTTCATTAATATTTTTGTCCTCATCTTGTATTTCAACTTCATAGCTAAGGGATTTTTCTTGAATTATTTTTAAAAGACTAAATTATCCAGATGCTTCATGAATTTGAAAGAAACTCCAATGAATTTCATTTCTAAGGTGTTAAAAACTGGCAATTTTGAAAGCATCAGGGTATATAATTAAGAAGAGGCTCAGGCAGACCTCAGTGCATGGGTACATACTGTTATGTACAAGATGGGGAAACATGCTGGTAATATTACATCTGTTCATCAGCCTGCATTGCCTCATGAAAAAAAACTGTGCAACTCTGTCTTGAACTGAAATGGTGGCAATATTTGCAGCAGAAAAATCTTTTTGCTGTGTGCTCACTGGGTTCATCAGAGCAGAGTTTCCTCACTGAAAGACCTGGCAACAGTGCAGCCCACAGGTTCTGTAATGCCAGAAGCACTTCTGTGAGGGTTTTCCTCTGAAATGCTTCACAGAAAAATCAAACTTTTATCCTGTTGTACAGGGTAGGAGAATTAAGAGTCCCAACAACTGAATAACTTGCCCAGGGACATTGTGAATTAGTAAACAGCTAAAATGGACATCTCTGGTCCTTCAGCTTGCTGTTTTAACACTAATCTTCCTATCAGTTTAGCACTTTTTCACTGCAATTAAAAAGATGGATCTTCAAGGCAAAGAAATAAAGTCAATCAACCCAAAATCTTCTCTTGATCAAAGCAGGGAAGGGAACTATGGGAAAGTCCTGCCATTTTCTTAATACTTTCAAAGTGGTTGCCAATCACATTAGGTTTAAACACTAATTTACTAACTACAGTGAGATCATAAACTCAGAAAGTCGATGGGAAAAAACCTAATTAATTAAGATGCACTCTGAAGCAGACACATTTCTGATCTCTCTTTGTATTATACAAATTAAACCAAGTTCTGACTACATTTTCCAAAAGCCATGCCCTGTGAGTGAACTCTACTCATCTCATTTTTTTTACATACACAGCTTTGCACTGTTAACTTGTTTGTCTTAATTTGGAGGTAATTACCAAGTCCCTTAAAAACACACAGCAATAGAGCAATATTCCTGACAGCATTCAGGCATAGATTGATTGAAAGAAAACTTAACTTTTTCCTAATGTTTTAACTGCAAGTATAGAGTGTACATAAACCTAACCCTCTGCATCCTGCTGAACGTCACTGTCAGGGGATGGAGCTGAGGAGCTCCTCAGCCTTAGAAAAACATTCCTCAACTGGATTCAAGAGCCTATTTGGTCTCACTGTCCAAGTGGATTCATAAAAATAACTTCATCTCTCCACAGTCCAACCTATTGTAACAGTTCCTACATTCCTTTAAGTGCTGTAGAAAATAGGGACTATAACGTCACAATGTGGAATAAACTTTAGTGTCAGATGCAGATCTGAGACAGTCCTTTTTACAAAGATACAAACTTATTCTTTGAAGATCCTTTTTTCAGTTGCAGCCACATTTGCTGGATCACTGGGGCTGATTTTAGAGAAGCTTTCGTTAGATTGATTTTCTTTTTTTCTCTTTTTTTTTATTTATTTTTTTTATTTATTCCAGTAGTATAATTCCTGTGCTTCCAACACCAAGAATACAAAAAGAAATTCATTTAAAGTGTTGAAGATTTTCATTGACAGGATAAATGGGAGATAGATGAGGAAAAATGTTATTTAAACTAGTCATAAAAACCAGCAAAAGCAGAAAGTATTAAAATATTAATTTTTGTTAGTAGTATAGCTATATTTGTATAATATAGAGATATTTATTTATTTATGCCACATCAGTAGCTGTGTATGCTGCACTGTGCACAATCCTAAGAAACACAGACCTTTTGAAGCCCACAATGTGCTATGTAGCTAAGGTAAACATTCCAAAATTTTTACATAATGTTTTATTCCATGTATGATAGTGATGCTAACCCCTGAACATACACACAACTCCAAACACCTCAATTATGAAATATAGATTTCTTCTTTATTTATTTTCCTTTTTCCTTCATTAGTAATGTTTTTTCAACTTCTATTTTGTTACTGAAAAGGATGCTAATTAGATCAGGCATGAAACAATGCCACACTTTCCAGATCTTCAGTGTCTTGGTTAGCATTGAAAAGCAGCTTAAACACCTCAAGCTATACTTTTAGATAAGGAAATGTAAACTTCAGTACAACACAAAGTTATTGACTGCTTTTTCTGTAAAGGAAGCACTCTACAGATATTCTTACAGGACTTACCAAATATCTTTCTGAAGAGACACTGACTAAAATAAGATCATCTCCAACACGTACTTTCTCTCCTTCTGACCGTTGCTTGGAAGCAGGATGGATGGTCCACCAGCATGCCTCACCTGTACCATTATTGAGGCACAGCAGAGAAAGGAATTAGGAAAAAAAATGCCCAACACTATTTCCATTAGTTTCACATTTATCTGAGTCCTAAAGCTCTGATCGAGTTTTCAGCTGGGTAAACCAAGTATCTCTGTATTTTCAATAACTAATATTGTTCCTGCACCACCTTGTCAGAAACTCAGTTGGAAACACAACACACATGCAGAACACAGCAAGATGTGCTTATTTCCCTTCATTTGCCTTCATTCCAGATTCTGGGAAATAAATTAAAGAATATTCCCCTGAGACTCAGAACAAAGAAGGGAAGAAACCCATCGCTAAGGACAGTAAAAATAAACACCTACAATATCACTTAAAATAATATTTGAAAGATCTCATAAATCCAAATTCAGTTATGTTCTTCCACTCCTACTGACTGTGTCTCTAATGCCCAAGAATATTTATAAGTATTAAAGTCACAAGTTCTGTTCCCATGACAAAATTTGCTTTCAGATATACGTCTTGAATCCAAAGCATGCTCTTCAGAAAAAGAAAAAAATCTCTTTGATTTTGTAACTGTTCAATTGTTGATGTTATCACTGTTATTACTCCAAGCTAGAGCACAGTTTCAAAAACAAACATTATTCTAATTAAATAATTATACCAAACTGATGGCATTGTAAGAAGCTATATAAATCTTGAAAAATACAAATAAATCCAAGTCACCAGCATTTCTAAAACTTAAATAGAATCTTTATTTAAAATAACACAAGTTTAAAAAACTTTCAGCAGATGGCTTCTACAGGACTAACAACTTGGGCATATTCCTTTACTTATATTCAATGCTACAAATTTGTATTTAAATATAGACAGACATGTTCATATCTCATAGAAAGAAACCACAACCTATAAGAAAGCATATGGATAAGATACTGAATGTAATTAAGTTTTGTTTCTTCAGTTTGTAAAAGTTTTAATATTTACAGGGCTGATACATATTTATACATCTCTGTTCTGATTTTCAGACTCAAAGTATTCTTCATTACATTGTCTTTTAAACTACTGTTTACCTGTTGTGTCCTCTTGCAATCCTACATCAAATGCCAATTTATCCATTGAAGATCGAGATGTAGAGAGGCAGCACAGATACTGTCAAAAGAAAACAGGATGTATGAATAGTTCTGCTCATGTCTGATCATCCATGGAAAGATAAAAAGGCTACTATAAAAAAAATTTACCAACACAGTATTAACTGGTTTTAAAATACCCCCACAAGTCACTGTAAAGAACGTACATGCCTGATAAACTGAATGGCACTGAAGGAGAGTTATTCTAAAATAGCCTCTCAGTCAATCCAGGTAATCCTTCCACTGAGACTGAAACAGTGAGAGTGGAAATAAAGGAATTGGCTGCCTTAAAGTTTAGCTCTATGAAGCCTCACTTGTAGCTAAGGAGATTGGCACCCAGAAAGTCCATGAGGGAATTGAAGCATAAAGCTGCTGTCCAAAATATGTCCAAGAAGGAATTTCCTTCCCCACTCAGTCTCCAACAACATGTTCAGGTTGCCAGCCAGATGCCAGCTATGGATTCAGCCTCACTTTATGCAAAATGCAATAACCAAGGGAAAAGAAATAAGACATCACCAGCTGTGTTAAAACAGAGGGACAGAGAACTCAGCACTAAGGAGCCAGATTTAGTTTCCCACTTACCCAGATCCAACCCTCTCGGTTTTGTACTTCCAGGCATCTACCCTTCAAAAAGTTTCCCATTGAGCACAAGTAAAATGCCTCTCTGATGTGAAAGATTCTTGTGAATGTCAGTAGTCTGTCTGGGCACTTTCAACCATAAATTTAATGCCAAAAAGCAACAATTGCTGCTCTCTCCTGGTGTTACATACCATGCCACTGTAGGAATGGCGCAGGAGGATCGCATGCCCGTAGAGCAGTGTCCGATGACCACCACCTTGTGCAGACTGAAAGATAAAAAAAAAGAAGTCATAGTGGCATGTTGTCATAAAACCCAGCCTCTTGAGAAAGAAAAAAGAAAAGAAGAAATCCTCATCAATCTCTGGACACGCTGTATTTGCCCTGTGACAGAGAAGGCTGTTTCTTTATGAATGGGGAATACTTAGTTTTTGCTGGTTCTTGATATATTGACCTTTTAAGTCCTAGGGACAGATCTATTGTAGAATTTGGACAGGCTAATCTAGAGGCTTCTGACTGTTTCTAATAGAAGTGCTCAATTCACTGCTGAGGAAAAATGGTGGACTCTGTAGTGCCACTAATCTGGTGTAAAATATATTTTGGAAGCTTGAATCCTTCTTTCTTGTGCTGCAAGTGTGTGGTTCCAGAGGCAGGCAACACTCCACAGCCTTATGTATTGTTAAATTTCTGCATATTCCCCCATTTTTCTTCTAAATTATACATTCTTCCATAAAGAAGGTATGCAGAAGAAGCTTCAGTATTTCCAATGTTTTACCAGAAAGAATTAACAATACACCAACCACAGTGAAGATCATCAACCTCCAGACTGCTTGCCCCTATCAGACAGAATTCTTTAGCTGCTATGCCAGGTAAGTGCCCAAAGACATCCAAGCTAACTCTGCAGGACTTGTGTGTTCTGAAAATTCAGAAATGATGCCTGAGTAAATACTTCTCTTGAGAAATGCATCATAAACCTTGAGCGCAATTAAAGTAACAAAATTCACTTTTAGCTTAAGAAACTGCAAACAATTTTTTCACAGCATTTTCATTACAATTTCTGCTTAATCTATTATTGGTTTAACCATTCACGAAAGAATAAAAAATTAAAAAAGGAAAAAAAACAAACCAAACAAACAAAAAAGAGGAATAGGTGCTGGGCAAAAAAATTTAGCACTTTTATAAAATATGCAGGAATTTCTGGCTTTTATCTTTAATGAGGAGAAACTATTTTGATGGCCACCAGGTATATTTTGACTTTGTGTGGCAGTCAAAATGAAGGGAGGCACATTCAATAATCTCTCTGAAAGACTGATTGACATGAACGTTCAAGGAGAAGGAAGTCATGGACTTTGTCACAGACACAGTCTGGGCAATAAGATCTGAAGGTTTAGCTTTGAACTGGCATTAGTGTCACCACTTTTTCTAAAGGCACAAGGAAAGACATTTGGTAATGTCAGGCCTGTAGTGCCAAAGAGGAATGCTGAATGTTCTCTGCACATCACACTGGGGGAAAGGGGAAAAGCCCCAAACCATCTCACTAACATCTCAGATTTGCCCAGAAGCTGTATCAACAGCAGGAAGAGCTGCCCAACCAACAAAGTTATCAACAAGGAAAAAAACTCTGAAACTTCACTGATGTTTTATCAAAATGAATCTGGTTTACTAGCCAGAGATTTCATCTCTAACATTATAGATTTTGCTGCCTGCTGCACAAAAGATGAGAGATCACAGCTATCTTAACTTGCCCTTGCTTTGGCTACATTGATTTGTCTGTCTAGCACTTCTTATGTTAAATGCCCATCTGTAGCTGAACAGGAGGAACATTGGCTTGTGAAAAATGGGGAAGTGTATTTTTTTTATATTTTTCCCCAACAGGACAATGAAAACACAAAACAGAAAAATAAAGAAGAGACTGGAAGAGAAAACTAGTACTATAAAACTTCCTTCCATTTGGGAGCCTGTCTTCCAGGATATGTACATAAATCTAAATGAATCCCCTGTTTTAAAAGCTCATTTCAAAACAAAATAATCATTATTTATCTTTATGTCAGAAACTGCATACTAAGATGCTGATGGGCAGGATTGTCTACTGAGTGTCTGCGATTTTCAGAATAATCTACTACATACAATGTTGCAGAGAACTGTAAGTTTGCCCCATGTTTAAAACAAATTCTAAAGAAAATAAAAGTTACCAATTGGACTTCCATGGCAAAGAAGCAACATTCTAAGATGAAGTGTGCCACTGAAATTGTATCAAGTTTCTAGTAATATTCAAATAATATTTCAGAAGACACTGTCAGTAAGGCCTCTTGGAATCCACAATCCTGACTAATTCAATTGGTAAAGCCCACAGATTTTTGATCATATATATGAATGGCATTATCATGTAAGCAAGTTTCTAGCAATCACATGATTTACCACGAGTTTTATTTACTTTATATTTTTAATTTCCAACCTTCAGAGTAATTTCTAAGTTAGACAATACATTCCCTGAATAAAACCATGCTGGAAAAAAATACATTTGTGTTCACAAACAAATTTATCCACTGAAGTTATACAATCTAAGCCATTCATGAGTATCAATTCCCAGAAAGCAAAACTCTTCCCATTTTATCCTCCAAGAATTTGGGATTTGGAAGATCTGAAAAGCCTTCAACACTGGCAAACACTACAGGAATTAAATTGAGATTGAAAGCATATAGAGTAAAACACTGCTTATGAAAACTTCATATAAATTGTCCATCTCTAGACTAATATTTCTGCAGCTGGAATACAAGATTAATTTGGAGTCATCCAAAGCAAAGGCAATTTAGAATATAACAAGAACAATTAGAGCTGAAGAAATTAGCATTCAAAATATATAAACAGCTTTCAAGTTCAATCCATTCTTAGACCAGACAGAGAGAATAGACAAAATCTGGTCTGCTTAATTTGACGTAAAGAGCATTCTCTTGAACCAAAAATAAATAAGGAAAATAACTTTAAAATTGGGAAATATTTCTTTTCCTTGTTTTCTTAATAGAAATAGGATTGAAATGCCAAAAATATTGTAATTATGTAATTATTTAAAAATTAATTTTGAAATTAGAACAGACAGACCATCCAGCAAAATGTGCAAATTATGGAAGCAGCATAACATGAAATACTTATTAAAAAAAAAAACAAAATTCACCGCAAATACCAATCCTGAAGATATGTTATACATGATCCAACAAACCTGTTGTATCTGTAGGATTTCTTTTGTACAGACATGCAATCCCTTGACAGATGAAAAGAGGCATTTCATTATAGCCTTTGCACCACTGGGCCTGGGGTTGCCACTTGTGGCCACATGTGAGGAGCTGGAGGACATTAATCATGGTGACATTGAACAAGTGTTTTGGAGCCATTTGTGCTTCTGGAAACCTCACAATGTGAATTTTTAGGGACTAGTGAATACCCTGTAGCATCCAAAGAGATTCTGAGTCAAACAGCCATTACCTTTCCATTCTTTTCAAGAAAACAGCCTAATTTCTACTACAGAAAATATTTCTCATTTCAATGGGAACTGCAAGCAAATGCTGACCTTTCTTTGCTGACTTCTTCCCACATCTACACAATCTACAAATGCATGGAAAAGGAAAAGGCTACGAGCTTCAGGGAGAAAGATAAACATGTGAAAGTATGTAATCAAACAGAAGAGTTAGTTCAGTCTTCTGTGTGCATACAAAGCTTTCACAACACAGTCATTATTCAAAAATCTACTGCTTGAGAGAACCTGACAGGAACTGCATTTAGCACAGGGCTATTTAGACAACTCCATTCACCCATGAAAGCAATTTAAAAATCCTGAACGTGTCACCAGAACACAGAAATTGAAGCAGAGTCTCTGGAAAATCATAAAAGATAATACAGTAAAAGTTTTTAACGATGCAGTGGGTTTTCCTGTCTCATTGCATGCTGACCTCCTAACTGCAGAATGCAACCAGTGGCACATCCTATAGGGAAACTGACAGTACAAATACCCAGATGGGAAGAAACAGAGTTGATGGACAAAATAAATCAAGTGAAACAGTAAGCTACAAGACTTTGACAAAAACGCAATCTATATAATTTACAATAGTAAATCATGACCAAATTGCAACCAGCTGATTAGCCTGGGATTTCCTCCGTGCCCCAGACCCAGAAAACACCATCTCAAGTGGCCTAGATGAAACTTAGGACCACTTAATACTGCTCTGAATTGTTTTCTAAAGAAATACTACACAACTATGTTCGTGGCACTGGAAATTTTTAACATGTGAGAACAGCTGTGCAGCAAAAATAGCAGAGTGCTTCCTGCTTTTCTTCACAAATATTTTCAAAGGCAAATACTGCAAGTTAACATTAAAAGTTCAAATATGACCTTTACTGATTATTTCATATATACACCAGAGTAAAGCAATGTCCTCTAAAGCACTGAGTACTTACACTTTATTAAGATGGAGCAAGCTACTGAAACAAAGCCTAATTTAAGACTTCATTGCCAAAGCCAAGTGGGAAATCAATACTTACTGAATTTATTGCTGTTGCAGACTTAAAATGCTAACAGCAGCTTAAAACTGCAGCACATAATAAAGCTAGTTCAAAACACACCAACTTGGAACTTTAGATGAAAATATTGATTACTTTCATATTTAAACATCAATGTGGCACATCTGGATGAGGGGGAAAAGCTAATTGTTTCTACTACACTTAAATAGATGCTGCAGACAACAGCATGTCAAATAGAGGATACCAATACTTCCACAAAAACACCTACAAATATACATGCAAAAACATTATCTTCTCCATCAATGGTATGTTTTAAGTTTCATAAAGCTCCATAACTTATTTCTAACACTTATATTGTTAGAAAACTAGAGGAGGAGAAAAAAAAAGATCTAGATACTAATCTCTACATCTAGACACTAAATGTCTAAATGGAAGTATATAAGTGAGCACAGAATATCCTACAGTTACCTGCTTTGAACCCTTTTAAAATAAAACACCATCACCACAAAAATACACCAAGCAGGAAATGGCACCCACCAGTGATGGAACCTTCTCAAAGTCCCTTCCCTGAGACTTAACTTGAGGATGTCAAATTTCCCATTCAGGAGCAGTCATTACATTCTGGAATTGTGTTTTGAGACATTAGAAAGAGAAATCAAGTAGGAATTACAGGTCTGATCACAAGCACTGGCTTGAAAGAAATGAACTACCATGCATTCATGGTCACAATATATTTAAGCCCTAGACTATACTATTCCCAGTCTGAAACCACCTGTGTCAAGCTCAGAGATATAAGGAATCGGTGTCTTTTTCCAAAAAGCTGAGGGAATTTTTTAAACCATCAGGCTAATAGAAATACTTAACCTGAACTAGTTTTTCAGAATGAAAGCTGGAGTGCACAACAAGTTGTCCTTCCTTAATATAGAATTCTTCAAGGCTTCCTGCTTTTAATGAAATTAAAAGGTCCCTTTCAGTAACCCACAAGATAGAATGAAAAGGACTGTCAGGGTGTGGAGTAAATATTGATCCATGAAGCCTCACTCAGGACAAGGGATACTCCATGACTGCACAATTAGCAGTGATGTGAAAGAACCTGGAAAAAGACTAAAAGGAGCTGTGTGAAATAGGAGAGAAGGATGTCCCATATCTTGCCACATTTCTATACATAAATATTTGCACAATGCTACAACTATTTGAAAAGAATGCTCAAATTTATTATGTTTACATAGAAATGTAAAAATTACTCCTATGTTCATTTCATTATTAACAAGCAACTTCTTATTCTGTTTTAGGCCAATGCTAATGAAGAGCAGTATTTATCTAAAACCAGCAGTGATGCTGCAATCCTACAAACTGATGAGGTAAATGTTCAGTGAGTCCTTATTACTCCCCACAATTATATCCCTGTCAAAATTATTTTCACACTGATGACAAATTCAGACAACTACTGAGAGCTTCTTTCTAACAATGGGAACAGCCAGCTGAAAAACACAAAAAAACCTCTTAATATTAGCATGATCAGTAACAGCTTATGAAAAATTAAAAGATTTTGTTGATGACAAAATACAAATCCTGATTAATTTAGCCTGAGGCAACTAAATGGTATTTTGAACAGTAATTCAGCCCACCAAAAATCTGAGCAGCTCTTTGCTGATACCTATTGCTTCTGCTTGTGGTTACAGAGGGATATCCAGGATATTAGGATATCCATGGCTGTAAGTCAGGCATTTCAGTTTTGTGGGATGAATGCTGGCCAAAGAGCCCAGAAAACTCGAGGCAGTGGTGAAAACAGAACGTGTAGAAACAGGCTGAGCCACTGCAGAACTTGTGAAGTAACCCTGGAACACAGCTACAAGGCTTGAGAGACAAGATTAGTCAAGCAAAACTAAACAATTCACACATGGAATAGCAATGCTGGGAAATTACATCTCCAGCAGCATAAGGGAGCTGAAAATGCTGCAAGCAGTAAAGACAAAAAAAGCTACAGAGGTGAGCCAATGTTCTTTTTGCTTGCACAAGTATCCATTGCCTACAAAAACCTTGACACAAAAAAAGCCAATTTTACTTCCAAAGTAATAATATTCCAGGACAAGAAGCCTTAACCCCTGCTACCAAAAAAAAACCTTAATGAGCCCCTTCTGCAGCCACTGTGCTCTTAGGCTGCCATTCCCAGTTTGTCACCAAACACACAGCATTAAATTGCTTAGAACTTAAAGGTACCAAGCAGAGCAATTCACTGACCCTTGGCATCAGGGTAACAAATTCCTTCACCCCACTCATATCAAAAAAACAGCAACACCAGAGGGAAAATTCAAACCAGTCTAAAACTTCTTTGTTTGTGTCACTGTAGCCTCTATACCATGTTAGAACAGAATAATAAACAGGAAAGTGAACCTATCAAGAAATGATATATGCTACACATATTCTATATATGCTACACTTATTCTATGCATGCTATACATATTCTATATATGCTATACATATTCTAGCCTTTACCCCTTACTTTTAAATCACTGTTTGGTCAATTAACTTTTATTCACGGAATTCTCTACACAACACTAAATGCTGCAAAAATTCAGTCATGGAGATCAGGATGACTGTTGGTACTTATGCTTCAATGATGATGGCCACAGTGACAAAAGAAAGAAAAAAAAACTGTCATAGGCACAATCAGCAGTTTCACCCAATTTTATGTGTTGTTTCAAGCCAAAGAAGAGAAAAAAAAAAGAGTTTAGCTAAACTATAGGCTCCTTAAGGATGTCTTGCTTTAATAGCTGAATTACAATGTTTAATTATGCTTTATATAAGTATCACTTAAAAATCTGAACCTGAGTAAATCAACTGGCCAATGAAAAACATGGGTGTGGCTTATTCAGTTAAGAACACAGATGGTTTACTATTTATATTAAAAAGATTGGAATAATTGGTATTAATGATAGACATTTATGTCAGTAAAATGCCAAATGATCCCAATTTTGCTAATATTGACCTGTCGGAAGGCAGAATAAACAGCCACATAATTAGAAAAACTTCAAACATCCTTATTTCCAATACCACATTTGTGTTATCCCTTTCCCAGCAATGAGAAACTTCACATCAATGAAGAACAGACACAGCAGTGAAAATAAATCAAAAGTAAAGCATATTGATCATCTGTTTCCAGCCTCCTATATAAAAGAAACATTTCTATTTATGGCAATACTTCCATTAGAAACTCCTACTTTCAAGTAATTTAAGCAGTATGAAAAAAAAAAAACTGCCCAGGAGGATAAAATTTATTGATTTTTCCCTTAGCTTAGTGAAAACTTCTCTTCCCCCATACTCCTCCTCCTTCCCTGCATATAAGACAGAAGGAAGAAATTAATCAAAATCTTCCTGGTTATTTTAGAGCCAAATAAGTGGAGGACGAAGGAATTTTTCACAGGTTAAGGATTGTGCCTAAGCTTTTCCTGTTGCTGTGTGATACAAGGAATATGAATCATCCCAGTCACTTGAGAAAGAAACAGATAAAAAATAAAACAGACAGCCAAGTGGGAAGAAAAGGTGGATCAGCAGAGGAGTCATGCTAAGAAAATTCCTCTGACGTCATGAAACCAGCCTTAAAATAGCACTGCTCATCCAGCCAAGAATTCAGTCCTTTTGTCCAGTGACAAGGAAGCAAGATGATACCATGGAACAGCAAACTCTTAGGGGGTGAAAATCAGTAAGCAGATAATTTTAGGAGATGAGCAGCAAATTGACATTGATAATTAAAGGAGAAGGTAGGAAGCAGACATCCAACACATCTTGGCTAAAATCACAGCCAATGATGCAAGTGCCAGTTGTTTAAGATGTTTGGAGGTTGACTAAGAGCTTTGTTATAGTCTTAGTAGACAAACAATAAATAAAAAAACAATAAACAATAAATAGAAGTCCTGAGAAGCAGAGCTCCTGCATATGCTCAGACCTGAGGCATCAAAGGGTCAGTGATCTCCAGCCCAAGGGCTCCCCATTCCCCACAGTCCCATCCCAACACAATTCCTGTGACAGGAAACAGGGTGCTGCCCATGTTTTCCAAAATGCTCCAATATTTTACTGACACTTTTGGTAGTTATTCATCATCCCAGTGAATAACCAGACAGTACTGCATTCTCACTGAAAGTGTAAGGATGAACTAAGAATTAGAAGAGCCTGATGAGAGTTTCCATAAAAGTGCCTGCTTTTGGTCCAAATAAACCATAGTTCCAATACAAAGAGGATTCACTGTGATTTCTAAAACCAAATTGTTTACAAAATTCAGTATGTGCTATTTTAGTGAAGGCAAGTTTGATGTTGATGTTAAAAATACAGAAAAAGGATGAGTTATATTCAACTGTAAGAATTCACAGGCAGTATAATACTAAATGTTTAACTTGCTTACCTTCATCATAAATTTCTGTAGAGCCACAGGAAGGGGAAAAAAAAAAAAAAAGAGAAAATGTGAAATGAATATTTGCTTTCAGGTGCTTAAAACTGGGATTGTTTTCCCTGAAAAAGTGAGTGGATAGAGAGAACTACAAACCACATGTAAAAAGAACATTTATCACTGCAATTAGCATAATTATAGCTCGTGCTAGAAAGCAAAACAGCTGCTCAGAACAAGGCTTTATCATTTTTTTAATGCAATAGTTTTCTCTGGGTTGGTTTTTTTGTTGTTTTTTTTTTAACATTAAATACTTATTGCTTAAAGAAAAGACTCAGTAGAGGTAAAATGGGTACCATGCCTGATCATCTTAAACAACTTGCTCTTGCTCTGCTCACATTGTTTCTAAGTACAATGTGAGTTGTAAAGTCCTGCATTCACAGTGCAGGGCTGGAGAGCAACACCACTGCTGTACTAACATATCCTATGCAAATACACAACACATTACAATAATTAAAATGTTACCAGTATCTCATGCACTGATTTAAAAAAAAAAAAAAAAAAAAAAAGCAGTGCCAAGTGGCTGATTATCAGATGATTACAGAAATATTTTGGTTCGTTTTCATGAGCCCCTCGCTCAAGAACCAAAGGGGAGCAATATGTTATGTTAGACACAATGATGTAGTTTTCTTTGTGCCAATTCTGTGATCACTTTTTCATCTTTTGACCTCATCAGTTCCTGTTTTGATATCAGAAAGCCTGAAGCTGTGGACTGAAGTTTGGCAGGAAATCTCTATTCCACATGAAAAACCAGTCTAACTGGAGAGCTTCCAAGCAGGACTAGGTGCTTTCATTTCATATATATTTTTAAAACAGAAGTATCTGCTCTCAAAGCTGTACAAGATGTTCTAGCCAAAAAAAAGTATAACCTAATGATTTAATGATTTCAAAATGTTCACAGACTTCTCTCCCTCCAAGTCCTCTACATCTATTTGGTAGGTAGTCATTTGAAACAAATTGATCACAACTGAGGATCATGCACTCTGTCCAGCATCTCTATAAAGGAAGGATCTTAAGAGAAATAATGTAATGAACATTTTGGCATGGTTATTAATCCTATTTCTTACTTTTTCTTGTCACCCCAATATTTTGCTTTCTTTTAACTAGCCAGAAGTCTTTGCTGTGCTGTTGGGGGAATGGTGGTGGAAATTCACTAATATAGGAAACAAGTTAATTATGTGATTGATTCTAATACAACCCTTCCTATGTTTGTCAATACTAAATTTAATTTGCCATCATGTTATCAGTTTATCAAGAAGATTTGTTCCATCAAAGACATCAGTCTTTTGTAGCTGTTTATCAGCTATGAAATTTTAATCTGAGAACTACACAACTCTACTGCTTTTTCAGGATTACATTTAACACCAGTCCTTTCATTTTTAACTACTTGATTATAATCACTTAACTAGCTTGAAACTTAAACCATAATTTATCTCTTCCCTTGATTTCTAAAATGATACAGCAGCTTCTTGAACCGGATTTTTTGGATGACCAGAGTCAAGATTAATTCTCTTGAGATGACATGAAATGAACTGTAAGATATGAAAGAAAAATAATCGTCACCTGCTTGTGTCTGTCATACCATGTTCTGTAGAGTTATTCTTGTTCTGTAACAGTTTGGACTGATTTACATCATTCTTACCAACAGAAAGTACCATAAATAGGCCCCCTCAAGCCAAAAAACTTGAAAGCCAACAGTGGGTGCAGGAAGTCTGAACACATCCATCCACTTACTGCTTCAAAACCACAAAGGGAAGAAATACACTGAAATCTTGATTGTTGTTAAAATGCTTCCCCTTCCTGGCAAACCTTGCAAAACACAATGTCCATGAATGTCAAGAGAATGTCCCTGTGAACCTTCAGGCCATGCCTGAGAGGTTCCCTGCCATGAAGTGGTCCCAGCTGTGCAGCTACCAGCAGATAGATGGGGCAGAAGGTTCCAGATACTTCTGTCTCATCCTTCAGCAAGAACATTCTCCATTGGTTTTCAGACCAAATCCCTTCTTAGCTAAGGGAGATGCTTACTTTGAAAAACATTAACTTTCAAAATAAAACAAACAAACCCTGAAGCAATACAATAAAATTCCGGTCCTCAGGCAGGAAATAGGCTGTTTGGTAAGGAATTCCCTCAATTTATCCTTTGCAGAGAGAACTTTCTGCTCCTTCACACTTACTCTCTGTGCCTCAGAATGACAATGTGTGACTTTCTGGACTAATATTAGCAATTCAGAATGTATATTTTGAAATGAAACTGACAGAAATTTCACTGTTCCTAATGTAATCTTAACACCCATTGCTCCTAAAAGGTATTGCTTAGCCAAACACTAACACCAAAGCATTACAGTGATGAAAAGACAGCCTGATACAGTCACGAAGTACAATAAATGATTGTTGTTCACAACTCAGCTAAAAGTAAATTAAGAGATCAAGTGGTGATAAAATGTTATTTTAGTTGTACCCAAAGCTGTTACTGCATCTGTGGAGCTCCACTGGTGATAGCAGAGCTTGGTGATATTTACATGTGACATTCTACACACCACAACAAACCATACAGATGTATTCATTCAGTGTATGAAACACTACTAAAAAGATCCTCAGCCTTAAAAGCTAGTAATTATGAGATTTATCTGCATTATATAGATTTCTGATGGCTGTGTAGACTTTACAGTCTGGGAAAAGAGTCTTTTCTAGAATGTGATTCACCTGCTTTATTAAGATGACATTTTCTCTAGGGTGGGACCAACTGTGCACTACAGATGTTTGACTCTTGCCTTGACTGGAATCTAAATAACTTGCTAGCCCTACACTGTCCACAGCCTAAAGTGCTTTCAGTATCTGAAGAGCTGAACAATTATGAGCTCAATACAGAACATCTATAGTGTATCAGATAATGATATTCAATAATCCACTGAAGGTTCTCTACTGAGCTTTCAGAAGCCAGAAACAGGTAATAAGTGAACTCCTGACATATTTCTGGACCACAAATAAGTGTCTCTCTTAAATCTGGTCCCACTGAAATCAATGTAAACTTAATGACCACATGTATCAAAGACCATTTCTTAGAATTCACTTGTTCAAGAAATCAGACTATGCTGTGAGTTTTACCCACCCCTGCTTCTCTAGCATCCAATATTCTCCAAAATTATCCTGAGAGGTATGACTGGGAACTGAATGTAACCAAGAACTGGATAATGACCTCCCACTGCCAGCAAGTCTTCAGCTCCCCAGGCTACCTGATCCTTTGGAGACAAATGGCTGTGGGAGTGAATTATAGAATTATATCACTGAGTATGTCAAGTTGGAAGGGACCCATCAGGATGATCAAGTCCAACTCCTGTCCCTGTGTAGGGCACCCTGGTATCACACCATGTACCTCAGTGTCATCTGAGTGCTTCTTGAACTCAGGTAGGTTTGGTGCTGTGACCACTTCCCTGGGGAGCTTGTTCCATTGCTCAGCTGCCCTCTGGGTGAAAAAAACCTTTTCTTAGTATCTAATCTCAACCTCCCCTGATTCAGCTTCCTACCATTTCCCTGAGTGCTTAGTGTCTCATTAATAACACCCTGGTGGAGGAACTAAACTCAGCACTCAGCAGCCAGATCACCTGTCTGGCTTGGAACATGACTTAAAAAACAAACAAATAGCTTTTGGGTAGCATATAATTTATTGTGATTGCTTTAAACACTTAATTTATCATAATCTCACCTTAATTCTCGGGCTAGATCAAAGGAGGAAAATAATGAGATTTCATTTGGGTTTTTTATAGCAAACTTGCCAAGATTAGTTTTAAAATCCTAAGTTAGAAAATAGCTCCTGACTGTATATTTTATACTCCTCTTGTAGCATTGTATTTGCTTACCTAGAAACATCAGCTCTTTACACTAATCTAATCAAGTACTGAAAACAAGTAAACTGGAAGTAGACAGTTTGCTGCAAGTCCCTGTAATTGCTGTTGCTACATAGAACACAGCTTGAAGTTCCCAGATCTATAATATGGACTGAAGAATAAATACTAAAGGAATCCTAGTATACAGCTGGAAAATCTACTGTCCTATTAAATTACAGTTAGATTTGCACTCAGATTTCTTCTGGAAAGAAAAGGAGTACTTAGAAAATTCTTGTACTACTTTCTCTTGCTTATAAGAATGGACTTGGACCACAAAGAGCATTCACAACAAAATACAGTACACAAAGGATGGAAGTGAAGATGTAGTCAAGAATAACTGAGTGATCCTATGTAAATACTGTTGAGAATACTCCCTACATTGACTGCCCTCTGCAGTTTGTCTTATATCCAAAATTTGAATGCAAATTCTTTAAACTGAGGGATCAAATACTTGTCCAAAATTAGGATATATAAACACACTATAGTAATCTGTATTTAAGTAAGTGAAGTTAAAGAGAAAAAAAGTTTACAGAAAAAAAATCAGGTCCTTACACAATTTATTTAATCACTGAAAAATCACACTGGTAATGAAGCATGGATGTGCAAATAATTATTTAATGCCACTGAAGACTACTACTGGAACCATTTGTCTTGATGAAGCTTTGTTTCACAGCTCACTCCAAACTGTACAACAACCCTAGCTTGTTTCTTTTGGTCAAAATCCTCTTCTTGGTATATTTACCCACTCCACACTACCCTCAAAGGCAGAACTTCTTCACTTCTTCTCTGTAATTAAAGCAATTCTTTCAAAAAGTGGCCAATGTGTTTCCTTATCCTCTAGGTTCCTTTTTTCCAAAGAAACAGAAAATTAATTTTACTAATGTCAGAAAACTGAGCAAAGACAAAAACTGTTTGAGGAGAAGAGAAAAAGATTTATCATTGCCTTCAGCAGAACAGGTTACTCTGTCTATAAAAGTTGCAGACAATCCTACAATGTTATAGTTAGTGCAGCTTTCCCATTTGCCAGCATAAGGATAAGAATCCCTGGCCTTTTTATTCTAAATTTAAGAACAAATACACTTGGCCTGTCTTCAGATAAGAAGCTCTTCAGAGTAACCTGTCTTGAAAACAATCATTCTTGATGGCTTTTAATGCCAAATTTTCAAAATAATGCACCAACCATATGTATGCAAACGTGTAAAAAAGGCCATGTTTTGAAAAGCATAGATGCCCTAGAAAAATCCCATTCCTTATGCTGAATTCTGTTACTGTGCTAGGCACTCATTTTGAAAGTCATGACAGACATCCAGGTGCTTTTATAAGGACAGAGGCCTTTTAAAATTGACCCTTAAAGTATGAAATATCCACCTTGCAATCTCAAACTTGCAAACAAACACCTATAGATTCTAAGTCACAGCTTTACCGTTATTTCCTAAAAAATGTCAGGCAAATTGAAAGTAATCCCTTCCAATCTTCATTATTCAATTTCAACGTTTCATTGCTGTTATTTGCTCTGTAAATGTCTTCAATAAGAAAGACTTAGTAAATCCAGAGTCTTGCAATTTGCATTTGAAATTTTGTAAATCCCTCTGATCATATGTTAAAGTTTTCTCCCCTTGGTAGTTTAACTAAAAGCAGAAAAACCATTTTCTAAAATTAAATGGAGGCCAGGACAGAAAATGGAAATCTTCCATTAGTTTTCTCATATGGCAAGTTCTGGAGATTAAATCTTATGAAGAAAAATTGAGGGAGCTGGGACTGTTTAGTCTGGGGAAGAGGAGGCCATGGGGAGACCTTAGCAATAGAACAAGAGAGAATGGCTTCAAGCTGCAACAGGGTAGGACTGGAAATTAGGAAAAAAAAAAATTCACAGAAAATGTGGTGAGGCACTGGAATAGGCTTCCCAGGGAGGTGGTTGAGTCACTGTACCTGGATGTGTTCAAGGGTCCATTCAGATGAGGTGTTGGGGGATATGGTTTAGGGGCAAACTTTGTAGAGTAGGGATGGTGGTTGGACTTGATGATCCCAAGGGTCTTTTCCAACCTGAAAGATTCAGTGATTCTAGGATTCTATGTCTTTAATCTGTTTGATTCTGCACTCAGGCAGAGACACAACACCTCATAGTCACACCTGGTGTGAGACAAAAGGCAAAGGCCAAAGGCTGAAGGAAAATCTTAAGCCCTGCCCTTTTAATTCTTACCTGGCTTCAATTGCCAGCACATGCCTTACATCTGAATAAAGATTTCAGAAAGAAAAAAACAAACACAGCAGATGAATGATAGACATTCAACAGGAGAAGTACAGCAGAACTGGAATAACTCCCTCCAAAATTTTCCTTAGCACATTTTACAGACTGGAAGAGTTCAGAAGTTGATGACTTTAGGTTATCCTCCAAACAGCATGAAACTTTTTGCAGCAAGATTCAGTAACTAATCTGGTCATTAATGTGACAGGAAGGTTGTTTAACTTGGGCTCCAAGCTTGGGCATCAGGGTGTCCACATATAAATAGATGTAACTGAGCATACTTGCATTCATCTTGCATGTTCCATATTGGAAAATGGCTGATGAAGAAATGTACAAACCAGAATGAGGTCTCTGGCCTCAGTGACCCTGCAGCAGTGCAACAGCAGCTTTCAGCTGCGTTGGTTCTCTGTGTACACCTGAAACCCACCTTAAAATCTCCTGCAACACTCTGGAATTATGGAGGGGATTAAAAGCTGCTTTACAGGGCAACCTGGGACCCAGCTGAAAGAAAAATTTCATATGTGAAGGAAAGCCAGCATCCACTCCATCCCCATCAGGCAGGAGGTTGCTGGATTACAGAAATGGTCTATTAGGAAAAGTCTTTTGCTTCTATAACTTGGGACAAAATGTTTAGGTCTGCTGTCATGAGAACAGTTTATTTTTAAAATGGTTCAAGAACACATTTCCGTGAAGCAGTCTTTCCAAACCATAAGATTATTTCTTAGTATTTATGCAGGTAACACTATTTTCCCATAAAAAAACCTCTTTGAATACTTCAGACAAAAACAAGAAAGTTGGAGAGTAGCCAATAAACATCTGACTTACAGTTTTTCATGCACTGTGAAGTATGATGCCAGGTGCATGAATATTACTGGACTTCTTTTTCATTGCTGTATTTATAGCAAAATTCTTCATGGGAATAAAAATACAGAATCTAAAGTTTTAGAACCAAGGCCTCTCACTTATAACTAAAGAGGTGAAAAGATGACCTGACCACGATAAGGGCTTAAAAACATTCCAAATCAATCCATACAACATCTGCTTGTTGTTACAAATATCAGATTCACAGAATATGGATAATGCTGTCATACTATTACAATTAGGTAAAATTAATACTGAACTACAGTTACTATTCAATAAATATTATAAACATCCCCAAATACACGTCCCATGACATAGACAGGAAAATATGAGCAGGAAGAGTGTTGAAAAGCCTAGGCCACCATTTAAACAATGTACTTACCTACAGGAGTCTCAAACAAATTATAACTTAAGTCATTTCTTGCTATAAATATATTTAAAATGCTACAATGTCTGGCTAAAATCAAGTGGGAGTAGTTCTGTGTTATTGCTCATATACCAAAGAAGGTTGTTTCTGGTTGTTCTGGTATTATTTCAGAGAGGCTTCTAACATTTTAAACGTGAACAAACAATTTACACACACTTTTATGACTGCTAACTCATACATACGCAGAAGTTAGAGATTACATTGGAGAAAAACATACATAAATAGGTCCCATACAGGGGAGTTACATCAGATGCCCAAACAAATATGCATGGGATACACAGACACATTAGGAAAGGCCTTAACAAGACATTCAGCAGAGGGCTGTGCTTTGACTTTATTTGCTAAAATCTTTCAATGATTTTTTTTTTTTAAATTCTGTAGCAGCTGTTCTCCATCATTATTTTCTACATATATTATTTGCAGCTAGATACATTACTTATTAGTATTAATTCCTAATTAATACCATTAATTACTAAAGTACCCATTACTTGTTAGCATTAATTATCATCATGCATTTTAGGATTACAGTGTCTACACTGGAAAAGACAGGGTGGGTTACAGAATGGAGTAATAACATTAGACAGCAAGGCTCAAAACTGACAGGCAATAATCATACATTTATATTACACAATTCTGTGATCAAATTAAAAGAGAGAAAAATCACTGTGGTTGTATAAAATTTGGTATGACAATGGAATGACTTAGGTCCCACATGGCCATGTGCTCGCCTCTTTTTTGAGCCATGCAACTTGAAGGGTCATGAACACAGAGGGGAAGAAAACAGACAGGTTAGACTCAGTGGCAACATGAAACATTTGGGATCAAGTGAATAAAAGACAGAATCACATACCCATTTTTCCACATCAACTAGCTGTAGAAAGAAAAAGCAAGAAATCAGTAAATCTCTTTCCTTAAACACAGCATATCAAAGTCTATTTTGAAGTTAGCATTTCACATTTTCAGAAATGTACTACTATGAAAGAAAATGTATGTGTAGAAGCTATCCTCCTGGCACCTCCTCTTTAAAATGCCAATACCTCACTTTTCATCTTTATTTTATGGGAAGCACTTCAAATTTTGGAAGTTCAAAGTGTCCATCTAAATATTAGACAATAAGCAGCAAACGAAGACTGATGCTGAATTCATTCCACATTGTATTCCACCCCAACCAGTCCAAAATACAGAACACAAAATATATCTCCATATTCTCCTGAGTAAAGCTCTGTCATAAGTGAACATTATTCACTTGAAAAGGTTTAGTGGCTGCTATTCAAGCTTTCCCATTCTAATGAATGCCCTAAGTATGAGAGGTAAAATTCAGGGATGCAATTGGGGACACTGACCCTACAACATGGAGTAGAACAGAGAATCTTGTAAAAGAACAGAGGACAGCACACCAAAATGTCATTCATTTTCCCCATGGGGAATGAGAGAACCACTGTGAAAGCTTAAGGTTTTATATTAACAGAGCTGTTTCAAGGTTCATTAAGGAAAAGGATTTTAAATTACTCTCTCTAAAAAGTCTATGGACCATCTTATAGTCTCAGAAGGACTGAGAATATCTACTAGGACACATTTCAGCTACTGGAAAGGTTAGCATGGCACTAGCTATTATAAACTTGGCAGGCTGTAATAAGCTGTGTATCTGAAGTAGATTTGTATCTGGACTTAGTAAAGAAAGCCCTGCAGCACATCAAGCCTTCTGTGATTTACTGCAGGCACACACTGACCTTTTGTTAGCAGGTGTCATGTAAAATTTTAACAATAATTTATCTTAGTGCAAACCATGAGCAATTTTCAAAACCAGTATTATATGGATTACTTGTGAAATTACTTCAATGAAAGGCAATGCATTTAGTTCATACCTATAGAAATAGTTTTTCTCAAAGTAATTTTCTCACTTTTAAAACATACAATTCGATTTAAATGACGTTTCATATTTTCAATATTATTCAGTCCTGCTGGCACACAAAGGTTAGAAACCATCACCTGACCTGCCAACAAATCAAGCTGATTAAATTTATAAGCATTTGTTAATGTATGGAGATAAAATTTTGTTAGCTTTTAATCTGTTCTTTTAATCTCTTCTGGAAGACTTGTAACCTCCAAGACATTAAATATCTCTTCTAGGGGCTAAAAACAGCACAACCATGACCTAATGATCTATTTGCTCCTAATTCTGTATTTGCTTGTCTGGAAATCCCTAGTGATACAGATTAGGTAAACTTCAAAGTAAACCAGGCTACTCTTATCCAAAAGTAATTCTCCTAATGTGGACAAAATAAATGTAAAGTGCACATAAACAGGAATTAAAGGAAACAATGGGTATTTCAGCCTAGTGCTTGTATTGATGACTTAAGCTACAATACTGATAACCAGGAAGCAAATGTCTCACAGCACCTCCAAACACAGATTCTGCTTCACACTGACAACTCCATCTTCTGTCTGTCTTCACTACAGTCCACAGGTAACCCCTTTTCCCACAGATTCCCAAATTCTGGAATTACTAATATTCCAAGTTCCTTTTGCTAGTCTCATTCATCCAGGGGGGAGGGCAACAAAAAAGAAACAAAAACACACACACACAAAAATAACCCCACTGTAGCAAAAAAATCCACCACAAAGGAGAGGAATAAAGATCTGATTTTTTTTTTTTTACTAGAACACATCTTGTCACCTCTCTCTTTGGAGTGCTCACTGCTCCTTGGACTTGGAATGATCTGTTCTTACAGTAAATGACTGTACTCAGGCTGTGCTGAGCTGTGGATCTGTCAGGAGTTGCAGCTCTGCCAACTGTGCTAGGAAGGTTTAAACTTCAGGCAGGGCAGGGGGATGGCTGTCACTTCTGGTTGTTCCCTCCCACAGTGATGTCTTACACAGCAAACTCTTTTATTTCAGTCATACATACATTATGTTAACCACGGCCTAAAAAAGTAAAACTTATTTTACAAAGCGCAGAAAAATTTTGCCTTGTCACATTAATTCACAATCTATAGAATTCAGTAAATATTTCTCTTCTGGCTCATCCTCTCTCCTGATCACTAAAAGTCATGCTTTTTAGAAAAAGAAAATTATTAAGTAAGCATATACTAATTTTTCTCTTTTCCTTTATCCAGTGACTATCTAGCTTTACAATATTTCACCCAGTAGAGGAAGCAGAGCCCATCTTGAAACACATACACCTCAGATGTAATACACTACTTACAAATATTCCTTCCTTACAAATATTTCCTTCAGAAAACTCTACCAGAAAACAAAAGATCACAACACAGGCTAACACTAGATACCACATTTTAGTGGGTCCATTGCCATCTGATGGTCCTGAATATGGGAAATTATTATCTTTTCGTGAGAAAACCAGTCACCAAAAGGGTGAAGGATACAATGTCTCTAGAATTTACTTGGCAATTGTGGGCTATTTATGCTGCAATAATTAATTGTTTTACAGAAAGCCATTAAATTCAGCTTAAAAGACTTCACTGCCTACTGTTAGCAACTGTCCATCCACATAACTAATTCAATGTGTAGCAAATGACACTTCAGCCTATAAAGAAGTGTTTTATGGAGATGAAAATGGCATCTCACCAATACATCTGTATGTTTAAGGAATGCAGGTAGTGCTATGAGAATCAAGCAAAAGATCAAAGGTGGCTTTTAGAACTAGAAAATATTTTTTCTTTTTGTTCTTTTTTCTTTTAGATGAGGACACTTTACTATGGAGTCTTAATGATTCCCTTAGAATTTCATATCACTGCACTAAGTCCTCCCTGGAGAACTGAGAGCCACAATGTCTCATTTACTGCAATCCTAACCCAGAAACTTCAGAGAGTGATCTGCATTTGCTGACTTCTCTTCAGAAGCATCTAAGAGCTCCAATCTTTGCAGTCAAGCTTTCATTTTAAAGGCATTTAATCCAAACTGGAGGGCTGGTTTTCCAACTTCTGTTTATTTTTTTTTTCTGAGCACTGCAGATAGCCAGCACTACATTAACCAGACATAAAAGCCAGATAAAGCAGCAGGGATGTAGTTCTGTTACCCTGCTTTTCTCCAGTTATAAGGAGTCATGAACTCAATAAAGAGAAATAAAGAGGGATCTTTTCACCATTAAGAGGAGTTGTTCACAAACTTACTTTTAAATCTTTATGTAAAGAGAACATGTGCTGAACACCCACTAACACAGCAACATTAATTGCCAGTGCACAAAGCTGGGGAAAAATAAAAAAAGGTACTTAAAGGTATGGAAACCAGACTGCCATTCCTAAGCAGTTTTTTTGTTTTGTTTTTGGGTTTTTTGTTTGTTTGTTTTTTGTTTGGTTGGTTTTTTTCTCTCTTTCATGTGCTTGAGCAGCATACAAAAACACCAAGGAACTTCATTCCATACTGTATAGGGGAATCTTAGTTGATTATGGCTGAACACATTCTCTACAACTGTGAAAACTGCAACAGAGATACTGTTATCATCCACAAATGGGAATGTGACCTGAAATCTCAATGAAGCAAAGCACTCCAGCCAGTGGATTTTATATCTTTCTCTACTCTTATCCTAATTTCTCTGAAGAGAAGCAGGAAAATCTGACTGGAAAAATAAGAATGCTTTTTTTCCATTTCTCTGCTGAGAAAACTGAGAAAATAAAGTAAAAACTCTGCCTAAAACCCTCTAATAGTGAGATAAGCAAGATGAGACTAGCTATAAATGAACTAGATAGATTGAAAATTGAGTTGTATTTTTGTTTCTGTTACCACACTGTGGTTATATACACCTCAATTTCCTGAACTTATAAAATGAACAAGTTCACTGATTATGTCTTCTTTTTGAACCCATGGTTGTCTTCTATTGCAGATTTACATCTTCAAAGTGCTTCAAGAGCTGTGCTTCCATCTTTGTCTGGTTTAGCTCCTTCTCTGTATGCAACATAGATAGAAGACTCAAGCAGAGAAGGAATAAAATAAATTTCTTTCTCCTAAAGTCAGTCTTTACTGACCATCACCCTGGAAAGAAAGCTTTCAGCATAGAAGAGACTGAATGCTCATGCTAAGCCTCAAAAAAAGGAAACCTGTCTGGTGTTATGAAGATGTGTGTTTTTATGCTATAGATCCTCATACATCTTCATTCCAAATACGTCAGACTCAAAAGAGGAGCCCACGTGCCAGGCTAGAAATATCTGCATGTCACGATTCTCTGATTTGAAATAGATAATGATGTTATTCCTGTCCTTGCCTCTCTGTGAGGAAAAGCAGAATGCCAAAACACTGTGTCTGCACTTCTTGATTTGTTCCAACACTTACATTAGATCAAAGTGCAGTTGATCAAAGCCAAGTCTTATCCTTTTTGTGCCTTACTTGTTACAGTGTGCTAACCATCGCTTCTGATGCTGAATCAGGGGCACCGAGGAGAAAAGGACAGTATTTGTCTTACCTTCAAATGTGTTGCTGGTTTGTTTTTTTTTTCCCTGTTGTATTTCCCTGCTAGCAGTGTGGAATCTCTAAAGCAGCTGACAACAGTCAGGATTTTAAGAAGAAGCCTCTAAAAGACCTCATGTTTTCATCAAGCTCTCCACTGGTAGCCAATGACTCCATCCACATGATACCAAAGCCCACACTGCATGAAATGCTTTGAGCTCTTCCTCTCCTCTCTTTCTCCTCCTGTTCCTTCTTTCTCTTTCTTAGCAGTAAGAAGAATTTAGGTTATGCAAATTCAGAGCTTGGAAAGGCAGGTTTTGCAAAACAAGACAACCTTGCTGGACATAGCAGCTCTGCCCCACCATGAGCCAATGATGACTTAATTAAATGACAAAATTAATGCTGCAATAGCTTGTGATTTCAGTGAGTTAGGCCAAGCATCTGTAGGCAGCCCTTGGACAAATGAAAACACCCAAATAAACCATGGAATTAAGAAGCTGTGGTTTGGACTTTTTCCTCAAAAGTCTGATTGAAAAAATAATTCTTGCCTTATTATACCTATGACTTGTCAAAAAAAAAAGCTTTCTGGTCTGCGGTAGGAAATTAGAAGAGGTCTGGGTCATTTCTGACCCTTCCTACTTCTGGGTATTCTGCTAGCAAACCCCCAAAAATTTTCAGGACATCATATTTACAACGACTGCTGGTAGCTTTCAAATATGCTACAATATATAGGCTGCTGTAGTTTAAATCAGAGAGCTTAAACTATCAAGAGCCCATTTAACTGCCAATCTTTATATTTTTTTAAGGAAGTATTTGGATAACTTGGCTGACTCCTTAACGTACAGAACATTTATTAAAAGAAATAGGGAGTGTTAACTTTTTGCATTTGCAGGAGGGGTGAAATTACTTCCCCCTCTCCCATGCTGAGAAAATGATAAAGCTGCCAGCTCTCTGCCTTATCTTGCTGCTTACTAATACAAAGTAATTAATGAATTCAGAGTTCCACAGTTGGAGACAGATGACTTGAATATTCAAAAATCTATCAGCTACAGTTGCCTCCAGAATGCCTCCAATCCTCCCCCACTGCATGGGAAACCTTTTTAGCTCTGCAAGGAAACACAAGTTTCTCCATCCCTTAAATAAAGAAGGAGAAATAGACATGCAAGATATTTGCATGGGATGCTTCCTTCACACAAAACACTTCAGATCAGTGGAGGAGGACTGCACTGATTTTTTTTTTGCTCCTTCCAGTGAAGACTTCCCAGCACATAAAATTAGACAGCAGTTTGCTGGTCAGTGGCACAGAAAACAGATTTCATTAAAACAAGGCACCAGGAGAAGTGATTAATCAGCCATGACTGGATGATTAGATGGGAGTTAATAAGCTCATGATGCAATTTAGCTGGAGTTCTGCCTAACTGATGGGTATTCACATGCAGCATTTTCCTGAAAAATTAAGTTGTCAAATACTGGAGCAGAGGCTGTGAAATTGGAATTTTTCATATTACAGAAACAGCTTAGCTTAGGATGCACACACAATGTGTGCAATCAAATGCTTTCATTCTGTTAATAAAGGCTGACACAGACTTATGTGTGCCCAAATCTGAAAAACTCCAAGCATTAATTGCAATGCTTTACCTCAATATAATCGAGACTTTTAAATAAAAGTTAATGGAGGTATTTGGTTTATGGCTATTTTCTCATTATTTCTGCCTGTATTTCAGGGCTTTTCTAATGTAATTGGGGGGTGGAGAGTAGCCTTTGAAATCTAGAGGAAAACAAGAACATTCTGGAACAAATGTTACTAATGGAGGAAAGAAAAGTCAGATATCAGTATCGGTAATCAGGCTGCATAGTGACCAAGTTCTGCTCCAAAGTTAAGATCTTCTGTCACTAACAGGAATGAAACAACAATGAATAAAAACTATACATCTCACAGATGTGGAAAATATGCAACAGATCAAAAACAGTAGCAAAAGTTGAGGAAATAAAAGCTATAAGGAAAAAAAAAAGTTTTTTTTTTTTTAATGGCAAAATAAGTTATTCCAATTAAAAAAGAAACAGGCACCTGTTTTTCACTGCTGTAAAAGAGGCACAATTGAATGTTATGTGCTTGGATCACCCTCTTCAATCATCACCTTCCTGATCTCATTTACAGGGAGCTCTTGACAAATCCCAGCTACAGTAGGGTTCCTCCAGACTTGGCTCCCTGAACCTACTTCTTGATTAGTCTAATCTTGCCCACAGCCTGAACTGATCCAATATGCCAAAAGAAAAACATGAAACTGATGGAAATTAAAAATAGCCACAAAATTAAGAAGCTAAAGCACTGAAAGTTCCCTTTGTGAAATGCAGTTAGAATATGAAAAGGAGATGGCTATGAACCAAAAATTAATTGCTTTACAAACACACAGAATAAGCATCAGATAAAGAACTTAGAGTATGTTTCCTACTGTATCATAGTCAATCTACTGTCTGTATCTGTAGCCTCCAAACCCTCAGGAAGTTTGCATTTCAAGTCACAAGGAAGCCCCTTAACCTTGCCCTATGCACAAAAGGTTTCAAAAAGTGATCTGTGGTAAGAGTCTGAAGAAAAAAATCCATGCCAGAGGGAAAAGAGAAGAAAGAGGAAGAAAAACAAAACAAACAAATAAAAAGGTCAGAAATGCCTTCCTAAATGTTTTAGCATATAAAAGAATTTTTGTATTACTCTAATAAAATATGAAGATTAAATTTTCCTGTCCGTTAATTCCTTGTTCGAGCTGTTAAATGTCCTAAGGAGATCTTTTTATATTTTAAGGAAATACTTTCTCTACTGTTTTACATTAAGCCAGAAAAATCCTGGAATCATCTATTAAGGAGATTAGGATTTCACTGGGATTTCCAAAGCCCCCATAGAAAACAATTGCCTGCACTTTCTCCTCTCAGCATCCCCTACTGTATTCATGAGCTGAAAATGGACCAGGCAAGCTGGGTGGGTGCAGGGATCTGAGCTACAAAAAGGCCAAACCAGTGTGCAACCCCAAACTGGAGCAAGCCTGTGTTTTAAATGTCATTTCCACACTAAGATCTCAGTTCCCTCATGGAAGGCTTTTTTCTACTTTGCAACTTCTTGCAAAAGATTCTCAGAATCACAAGATGCACTGGATCTGGTACTGCCTGCAGCAACAGCATACAGGGATGTTTCTTCTCTGTTATTTTCCTCAAAAGGAGGAAATTTTTTTTTTCCCTCCATGATATTTACCATAAAAATGTGCGATGTCAGCTCTGAATATAGAGAATGTAGGGCTACAACATCAAGACAAGGGAATAAGTCAGTTTAGCATTCATTGTCTAAAATAGATTCAAAGAACTGTGTTAGCACCTGCCAGCATGCAGCTGTGAAATAATCAGTTTACAGGTACTAAACCTCACACACATAGCTGGGAAACGACAGGACTTTCCTGTTTTCCTATCCAAACAGAAGTGAAAATAAAAAGAGTTCACAAGTGCTCTATGTTTGGTGCATGGTATATTCCACGTGAACAGAAACATTGAGAACTTCTTCCTTGACCTCACAAAATCTGGACAAAGCTATAGAATGTTTACCACTCCCCAACAGAGAATAAGTTAGTTGAAGAAGAAAATAAAATGTTCAGTGACACAGTAGTTCAGAAAATTTAACGAGCCACCCAAGTAATCAAAGACAAGAATACTTCTGATCTGAAATCAATGAGTCTCATTCACTAGGTTAAATAAATTTACTACATTAAATAATCACCACTTTAAAAAAAACAAACAGGATTTCCACTTTGTCCCTTTCCTTCTGCTCTATACGTAGAATAGAATAGAATAGAAAGTTCTTTCAAGAAAAGTTAAGTATTCTGCATATTTCTCATCCAACAGTCAGCTCCCAAAGGCTGCCTGTGCTGCCATCACCACAACCACATTTCCCAGCATCAGCAGGATCTGTACAAGCAGCCATGAACCACACAAGTCATACAGAGGCTTTCCTAGCCCAAATGAATTGGGTCTAAAACAGATTAAAACATCCAAGTAACTAGAAGTCAGGTTTACTGCCAGCAGCTTGTTCAGTGTCCAAGTTTCTCTGCTTTGCTACTTCCATCAAGAAAAGTAAGGAGTGAGCTTTACTATCACCAGATGAAAAAGGAAAATAAAGTCTTATCTATTTATGCACGAAGAGAATGGCAATTATTTGGAGGACTAAAGGGCAAGTAACAAAACATCACACACTAGAAAAGATTGCAGCCTAGGCAGAAAAAGAAGAGTGCTAGGGAAAGGGAGGACAACCTTCAGAGCTCAACAACCATCACATGTTTATCAAGAAGCCATTTATGGGTCAAGACTGAAAGCCTTTCAAAAGCAATGAATAAGGGGATAATACCTCCCCTTCTCACTTACAGTGCTGACAGTACTCTAAAAGCACAGATTTCATTTTAATTTGAAACCTAAAAGACAGATACCTTCAAAGAGCTCGTGAAGAGTCAAAAAGAGAACAGACTTTTTTTTTTTTTTTTTTAACCTAAATATATGCATGTATATATATACCTATATTTTACAGGCATGCTTTGAAGGGCAAGGGCTCAATCCAGACTGCCTGGAGGAGCTCAGCAGGAGCCCTTACTGCAGCTGAGATCCTGCCCATGTGGGACCCTGCTCATCACAGAGACAAAACAGAGCTAATCCTCTAGGATAAGAGAGAAAAAAAAACCCTGAATCTGCCTGTTAACTTTTGACCTGGAGTAGAGTAACTCACACTACAGTAGTACTTAAATTCTTAAAATAGACTGAGAAACTCAACTGCTTGTAAGGTTTTGGGTTTACTATTTTTATTGAAACAAAACGTTTGATGACTCTTCAGCATGACCTTCCAAAACCAGAAACTGTAACTTCCCAGTGAATCAACATGATCACAGGCACTAAGGAATTGATGGGCATCAAAAGAAATCATTTTTTCACAGAAAAATAGTTAAGTGTGAAATAACACCTGTTCTCACCAGACCTGTCCCTTTTGGTAAGCTATTATAGATTCACTCCATGATGTAGCTACCTTGGATTCAATTTTTTTTAGCCATGGGGAGATGCAGACATGTCCTGATGCTTATGCTGTATGTCCAGATGTGTTCAGCAAAAATGTTCAGTGCCCACCCTCAGGAAACCACCCACCTTTATCATCAACTCTGCCACTGCACAGAAGCACTACAGAGATGAAATGAACTCTGATCGTCCCAAAACTCAATTCCTTCCCCTTTCCTGTTCAGGACTGGAACCCAGCCTGTTCAATCCTACTCAGTCTCACAATCCTAACTCTGTCTTTTCCCTTTCTCTAAATGCTGCCCATGTTGCTGCCATTCAGATGTTACCCTCTTGGGGAGGACTCTTCACATCCAGACTCAAGTAAGGAAGTCCATGATGCATACACAGCATCATTAGCATCCAGAGCACCCTGTGGTGTTGAACCCATCAAGATAAGGAGAGCTAGAAGTGAAACTCTATTAAGAAAAGCTTGACAGAATTTGAAGATTAGGATCTGTTTGTTTGGGTTTTTTTAATTCCCACTGGAGGTATCGATTTGCTACCTCCTGGAGCATCAGCACACTGAACACATTCCAAGGAGGAAGCCCCTTGTGTAATCTCCCAGCTCCAGCTGCTCTGAGGCCCAAGAGAGCTGCCTGATAGCAGATTGCTTTCTTCTTAGGCAGTATTGCTGACATCATTACCATTTGCCACACTCCCAGCCTGTACAGCACTGCTGTGCATTCCCTACACTGATAATTTTGCACCAACCATCTGAACAGTCTCTAAACTTGCTCTATGAGCCACTAAGATGAGACAAAGGAGCCCTCTGCTTTTGAAATTCTGCACCCACCTAGCCAAATATTGCAGAACTAAACCTGCATGAAGCCATTATAACACAGATTAATATTTGGATTATTTTCAGATATAGGGTGAGATGTTTATATAGCTTTAAAACCAATCTGTTTTAAAATATTGCATAGTTAATATTTACATTCTGAGTAAAATTGTCTAACAGCAAAAATTAATATAGTTTACTTAATGCAAGGTATTGGGCTTTGAAATAATTCAGATTTCAGCTTTGTGCATTGCAAAAGAAGAAGAAAACACAGTGCTTGAGTTTCACACTATACAGGCCTTGACTCAGCTGCAAGATTAGTGTAAAGCTGCTGCCCTTTGTACAGGAGAGCAGCAACAGGTAGAATTATATATAATTGTGAATAATTTGTATTTCAATACACTTTTTATTAACCTAAAATAGTTTTTGCATTTTCAAAAGAATTATCCTAATTTTTACCAAAAACGCTAACAAAACTAAGGCAAACAGTAAAAAGACAGCAAGTGAAAGAAGTCACCTCTGAAACCTTAATTTCAGTCTGTTCCTGTCTCTGTTTTAGGACATGGCCTTCCAGATGTGCTTTACCTTTTCAAAACCAACTCTGCCTCATTCAAAACAGAGAATTGAGGCTGGTCAATTACTATTTAATTTCATCCCAGCTCAATGTGCAAATAATGTACAGAATACTGAATAAAAAAAACCTTCTAAGCACATAATGATTACTTGCCATCATTTTTTATGTTCACAACTGTAATGCTAATCCTACAAAATCCTACAAATATTAATTCAGTGTTCACAGTACACCAGAGGATGTGTCAATACTTTCAATGAATCTGAAGCATGGATCCATTAAGATCAAAGTACCCACAACCACAGAGGTAACTTTTAGATGCCTGGGACCCAATTTCTAAACATTATTTTTACATTTTAAGTGTAGCTTTCATCATCTACAACCCTCAACACCTGCAAAAAATCAGTCCTGAGGTGTGAAGACATCCAGCACCAGAAAAAATACACCCAGCAATCAGTGCTTAACTTAGGGATTATAACTGCTTAGCTAGGCTGTCCTTGTTTAAAAACTTGGTGTGTTAATGGCTTTGGGAAATCATCTCACAGCATTCAGAAAACAAGTGGTTTTAGAGCCTGTTTTGGCTTTAAATGAGATAGAAAAACTGATACCTTTCATATTCTGGAACAGCATTTGAATGGGAGAATTTGGGGGGGTTTATCTATTATTTACTATTATCTATCTATTTATCTTTTATTTTGCCTAAATACCATCTAATACACAATTTTCAATGACTGCAACAAATGTGTTATCTTGTTCTAAAGAAAAATTTAACTGTACAGTTCCCAGTTTTTCTGTGCTTAAATTTCAGTTAAAGAAAAAAAAGAATAAAAAATCCACAAAGCCTAAAATAAAAAACAACTCTTCCAGGATTTAACACTGGAACTGAATGGTACCAGCAAGTTACAATCCTTTATAGGTTATAGATGCATGGGGATAATACCTGTGGAATTTAGCAGTAAAAAGCAAAGAAACAGAAACTCCATATTTTCTCAATGAAACTAAAAGCCCCACAGCACATCTAGAGTTCCCCATCCTAATCTCTCTGCCAAGATTTCTCAGCTATCCTCATGGCAGCTCAGCACATCCAAGTGCCAGGTCCAATGATTTCCACACTGGTCATTTTCAGTCAGTAACTTTATGTGCAGCTATTCTGTTTCTTTCCCGGGATCACGTGGAATTTCAAGCAGCTTTTGCTTTAATCCTTGTGTCTAGTTCACTTCTGAGCTGTACAAAGCTACACTCTAAGGAAAAGGTTAGGTCACCATCATAGTCTCCCCATTAAATGTATGACTTTTCCTTTCCAGAACTGAACTGTACTCGACCCCCCGTGCAAACATTCCCAAACATTCCAAAAACATCCCCTTTCACACCAGTTTTCTGCTTTTAGGACCAGGGCCAAACTCCTGATGGGTTTGCAGAACCCCCAGAAGTACCAAACAAAAGTCTGATTCCAGCTCTGACTCTCAGGCTCTCTGATAATGGCACAATGATCATAGACAAACTCCAGAACTTAGGATGGAGTCTTCATGCTGGATTAGTGAAAAAGTGCTTAAATAACTTCAGTGAAAAAGAACTCGTGAAATAAGGTCCTCCTTTGGTTTTTTGTATGGTTGTTTGTTTGGTTTTTTTGTCCCTCTGGCATCACTATCCCATGTAAGACCCATCCCCCAGGAGCTGACAGGGACATCAGCAGCTTTTCCCATCTTCATCCCCAACCAGGACAGGACAGAGCTTCCACACAGAAAATCTCCACATCATTCAGTAGCAGAGAAGCTGCTGTGCAAATACTGGGGGAAAAATGCAGAAAACTGCACACAGAGAGTGTGGCACCAATTTGCAGGAAACTAAGGGGATTTAACCATACATTTAATTTCCCATAAAAGGAATCAAATTCAAATATACTAATGCAAATGTGAGACTTTTTTTTTTTTCTATGTAATGTATATGAACTAAAATAGCAAAAAAACCTTCAAGTTTACCAAGGTTTTCAGTCAGAAAATAAAGAAAATAACAGTGTGACTTCCTGAATAAGCACTTAAAATCATCTCAGAATAAATGCTACAGGGCCCTACACTATCCTGATATATTGTAGTATGTATCACAAAGGTTCATTCAAAATCCAGAAATTGTCACACTGTTATATATGCATTCTCTTTCTTGCAACAAAGATCTCCTTAGGTATTTCAGCAGTTCACTAATTTCTAAGCAATCAAAAAGCTGACACTTGATGTGAAAGGCCACAGAAGCATCTGAGAGACATCCATCTGGTTCCATAGAGAATATGTGAGTATGGTGATTCTGTCCTGCAACAGTAATTAAAACATAATTCCAGGAGAATCACCCTGCAAAGGCAGCTGTGAGCAATTCATGCAGCATGGAGCCTGGCCTTTAACTAAGGAACTGAAATTTTTCATCCATTTTGCTGATAAAAATACAAGAAAATACTCTCATACTCTTTTAAATATACCTATATAAAAAAAATAGCCCTGTGCACACACCTCCTGTTGGCAGAACAAAGCACAGTTCAGAAGCTCCAGCAGATTTCAGCAGGACAGATGCCTCTCATTCTACACCCTCCCAACCAACTGAGATGCTGCCATGGCTGGATGGTGCAACAATAAAATCGGGATGGTTCTGCTGGACCAGACTGAACAGGAGCACTTTGCCACTGCTGACAGAATTAAAGCTGCTGGGAAAGTCTGCCCAGAGTTCTCAATCATTCCAATGAAAAGGCAGAATAACCTCTGCATGGGATAGAACAGCTCCCATCCACGCTGTACTGGCAGGTGAAAGCCAGTTAGGTATCATATGGACTTACATGTGTCATATATAGATATAGATATAGATATAGACACAAAATCTATTTGCCAAGGTATGGTTTGTAACATAGAACCTGGAGTCTTCTAAATTCAATGGCCTGATTTCTGCTTATTATCATGGAGGGCTACAAAAACTGACAAAAAGCAAGATAATAGTGTGTTATTTCTATCATCAGACTGCTGTACATGCTTCAGTCAACTCTTGTAAAGTAAGTGTAACTCAAAGAATCCCAAGCTCTCATTTGTTTTAAAAGAAGAGAAGGTTTTTGTTGTAGCTAACACAAAAGATCCATGACTTCATGCTTCTTCAGTTACAGTAAAATGTCCTTTAAATGCCAAGCTAATTTAATTTCCTGTACCTAGCTGATGTACCCAAAACTTTTCTTGTTCTCTTTGAGGTAACAAATGTATTGGAATCGAATGAAAGTTCAATTAGCCACTTGTTATATAACTCAAATAGCAGCAGTGTTTTGAATCCCCAAATTCTCCCTTTAGAAGAAAATCATTTGTATTGAAGCTTATGAAAAAAAATAGATCTTTGAAATATATTTCAGATAAGAGCCAGTAGCAATAGCATTTATGAAGGTTACATTTCATTCTGCTTTGTATACCCTCTTGGCCATTTTTTATTTTAATGGCTATTTTTAATGCAGTGTGTAAGCTTGCAGATGATTGAAAGAAAACTTTCAGACAGAAGTGTAAGCCATTTGCAGAGGTAACTGGAGATCTAAAAATACCATGTTAAGTATGGCTAAATACCTTGTCTTTTAGCAGCTCTAGAACTGTCACACAATAGAAAAGTGATTTGGTGAGAAATTTTCTAATTTCTAGAAAATTCACCTGTATGTCATGTAGAGAGGCTGGAAGGAGGTAAACTTGCTCAAGAGTATGCAAGCTAGCTCTGATTTTGGCCAGGCTCATCACCTATTTTGCCTGCTATATATCCTGGCTGAAATCTGAATGCTGGATCCAAAGGTGCCACCACTGCAAATTCTTTAATCAATCATCAGCATCAACAAGGCATTTAAAATAAGAATTAAGGCAATCCCTGGATATACAGGCAGGACAGTCTGAGAAGGACTTAGAAAAATTATTTTCCTCATCGTAAAAGGTGAGGTTGGTAACAGCATACTATGGAAAGGCCTATTTAGATTTTATGATAAAGATGCTCAAAACTGAAAGAAGCCACAAAATCATAAGTCAGTTCCTCACATCTGAAACCTGGCAACTTTCTTACCATGTACCTGTGGTACCTCCTGAGCAAAAGCCAGCAGTGCAGAAGGTACAGCAGAACAAGAGCAGTGGATGGTAATGTAAAAAACACCAAACACCTTCCCTTTTCCTCTTGCAGGGACATAGTTAGGTTCCTGTTAGTTCCTGTTAAATGTCCATCACAACTGATAATATTATTAGTATTGCCCAGAAATTACTAAGTACAAAAATGCTAATGGAGAGATAGCCAGACATCATTTCCTTAGAAAAATTTGGCATTTCAACATTTACAAAAGCAAAGGTCCAAAACGTTAGAGCTTTGGAATCGAGTAAAGGAAGATTTAACTGAAAAGCAAATAAAACAAAAACAAACAAACAAACAAAATGTTTAAAAAACAAAACACCAAGAATAAATAATCAGATTTAAGACAATTGGAAACAAAAGCAGTTACAACATCTCAGGTGATAGTTCCTGAATTATTCTGGAAACCCATGGATTTGCTTTCTCAGGATCATTTAGTCTGATAAGTGCAAAAGTAGGCACTGGGCTCTGCAGAGGTCTCACTGGAAAAAAAAAAAAAAATCAATAGCCAGCCTGAGTCTAGACGACCTGAAGGTTTTTTCTCCTTTCAAATGCTTTATGAAAATCTAACAGCTTCCATTTTCATATTTCACCTGCTCTTCTAATAATTAAAATGCACACTCAAAAACCAAGTCTAAATATAAATATATGTAATATTACATAAAAGTTCATAGGCCCTTTTGGGAGAGAGTAGCTATAATTCTGCTTGCTTAAGAGACTGGAGCTCAACTCAGGGCACACAGCTAAATCACAGACTTCATTTTTATAATTAGTTGCTATTGTCTTTCCATAGGATCCTTCCCTTCTCCTGCACACATCATAGTTCTTTCATGTGAGGGAACTAGCAATAAAAGTATATATATAGCACTCAAGCTCCCAGCAAAACTAAAAAAAAAAAAAACAAAAAAACAAAAAAAACTGTTTAAAATGAAAAGTGCAAATAATGCACAAATAATGAGCAAACAAAACAAGGCAAAATCCTATAATCAAGCTATGAATATATTTTAATAAACTACAAGAGCTAAGCATCGTATTTTAAAGGGAACTGATAGAACCTCAGAGTACAAATTAAGTACTCAGTGCCTAGGGCTAGAAGAAACAGCACTACACACATTCTTAGGAAATTTCGCCCATTTTCAGCTCCTCCCTTTGATACAAGTATTGAGTTGATGCAGGAAAGAAGAGCAGTAGATTCAGATAGATGGATCAACAATCTCATGAAGAAATTCTCATTTTGGGATTCTTGCATTAAAAAGTTGGGCTTTTATTGCAGAGGCAATCTTGCACATTTCATACATACTAATTGAGAACTAGCATTAAATCCAGCTTGTGCACATAGCTATTTTTTCTTAAGCACAAGGAAAGCTTTTTATTGTTGACTCAAGTCAGCGTGAGATTTTGTTCATATTACTCAACCATTTCATTATTCCTGACTTACCTGTTGGATCATAAGAATCCTTATTATATAAACACTGCATTCAAAAGACTACACACCACAATAAGTAAAGAAGCACAAGGAGACCATTGTTAGACACAGCAGCCTTAATGATTTCTAGTGTAATGAGAAGTAATTGAGAACTGCCCTTTGCAGGATTCTTTCCATTAGAAAAAATGAGGTCATATTGAATCCAGTTTAAAGTAACAATCTCAGAGGAAATTACTATTCTTTCTTCTCCTAAACGAAATAAAACACTATTATTCTAAACAAAATAAATTGATGCTGCTTCAGGAAGATGTGGGGCTTTAGATGTATGCACAAAATTACCTCTCCTCATGAAAGTTAAATGCAAAACATGGTCTACCAGTTACTTCAAACAAATATGATGCTGCCTACTTAAGTAACTACCCTGTGATAAATACCTATAAACACAAAGGAAAATGGTATGTATTTTTCACAGAAACTACATACAGACACCAAATGTCTTTTATAAGCTACTATTTTCAAGATTCTCTCCCAGTATCAATATAACAGTATGCAAGAGACAAACAGAGAGATTCCTAATGCATCTACATAGAAGTGAAGCAACATTTGCAGTAGAAATATATTCATTATTCAGTGAAAACCAGCTATCTAAGTTGGTACAGCTGCAGCTCTGTCTCTTCTGCTAGTGTTGGAATCTAAGAGGTGTTGAGAGCATATTAAACTACTCTAAAAAGGTAACAAAGCCATAATGAACACACGCAGAGACTTTGCTCTATCTGTTTTGTCTGCATCTCAGAAGACCCATGAGTACAGAGCCCTACACACCAGAACAACTGCCTTCACTTTTCTTTAGCCACAGATACAAATATCCAGAACTCTGACCTTCCTGGTTAGGCACTGAAAACAAAGTAGTTGTTTCCTGGAAATATCAGATTACCATAAAAAAATAGTGAAGCTTGGAGTATCTAGGTCCCATCAGTCACCGTGTCCTACAAAAGTCTTTTTCTTCTCACTTCTAGTGCAGAAAATAGTCCAGAACTGGTGCAAATATTCCACCTGAGACCTCTAAAAAGCTCCCTTTAGCCCCCCCCCTCTTCCCAGCAGAATCCCCAAGCTCTCATTTTCTCATCATTCTGCGGGGAACTTAGTTCTTTTTCTCATGTTGCCTGGATCTGATCTCCATATTAAGAGTAAATATTCACCTAAGAGTCGGCCCCAAGACTCTGGTAAATTTTCTGTAGGGCTCTCTATGTAGCAATTGAAATTGTGGTATTTTTTTTTTAACAAGTTTCAATCCTTCACATTTTGCAACAACTTTAAAGTTGAATACTTCAATTCAATTCTGCCCTATGGCACCTCTTTAACACACACTCCCCTACACTTTCTTTAGCTCCTGTCCAAAGGAGCCCCTTCTTGCTCTTCCTTTCAGTATTTACAGTGTCAGAGGGTTCCCATTTAGCAGCATGGACCTGCTTGCTCTTTACTTCTCTGATGTGGTTTTCATTCTTTTGCTGCTGGAGATCCATGGAACAAATCCTCACTTACAGCACCCACTTGGGATCATCCATGGGACTGCACCTGGACACCCAAATACCATTTTCAGACTCAATGCCTGGCTTTTTATGGGACTGACCACTGTGTTCAAGTTTGCTTTCTCAAGGTATTCCCAGAAGTATCAGAGCCATGCTGCTTTTCTGCCAGATTTCTTGGGTGATAGATTTATGCTTAACCCCTACTTCTCTACCATCTGTATACTCCTGGGCCTACAGATACTCTTGCTCACTGTTTACAGTTTACTATAAATTATATACTATATATATACACACACACACACATATATACACACATATATATGTAAATTACATAGTTTATAGGATTTGAGATGGAAAACAAAACTACATCATAACAAATCAAATTAATTACACAGCAAAAAAACATAAATTACCCTACTATAATTTATTTCTAAATACCTAATTGCTAGCCCAACAATTAACATCATTCCTATATCCTTCATCCTTCCAGACTGCAAAAATGTGTTAGTTTCTGTATTTCTTGTCCACCGAGAATCAGTAGCATTCTATTTCCAGCTCTAGAGGTGAGTTATAGGACATTTTAGATCAGGCCACACAGAACAATTTCATTATATTCAGAGAAATTCAGCACACATCCAAGTCATTTTAAGACTACTTCACAGTCTCACTTGATACAGCCAGAAACCTTCTGAAAGTTTAGCTGTTCTGAAGAAGTGATCAAGTTTTGTATTTCACATTAGGAGAGCTCAAAACATTCTTACAGCTCTGTGCTGACTCACAGCACATTGGAATGGTTGGGAATTTACAAGTCAGGCAAGCTTCAGGGAAAGCTGCAAGGGTTTAGAACTTCTCAAAAATCAGACCATTCCTGCAGCAAAGGAGGAGGACTAGACACAAGGAATTCATTATGCTATTAGCTGGTGCCAGTCATGAAATCCGTGGTACAGTAGGGTATTTTGCAGTGTGAAAAAAAGTGATTATTTAATAACTTACCCCTTCTGCCTTTTCTTCTGTGTTAGCCAGCATTTCCTGGAGGGCCCGTACTGACAGGGACTGCTCCAGCACAAAGGTGCAGATGGACAAGTCAGGTGGAACATTCTAGATGAAAGAAAAACAGGAAATCACATTAGTGACGGATTTGCTGGACAGCACTTTCCAACTCTTCTATTTTCCCTCATTTGCCAGGAATCTCAAACATCATCTCTATCCTCCAGGGTATGAAAACCACAGTGAAGGTTGAGCCAGCAAGTGAAAGGATGCAATTCATCCCCTCTGCTCAGCACTTGGAAGCTGACACCTGGGGTATTGGATCCCATTCAGAACATCTCAATAAAAGGAAAAAAAACCAACAAATTGCATGAAATTCAGCAGAGGATCACCATGGTTGTCAGGGCTGGTGCACTCACCTGTGTGGCTGGAGGAGCTGAGCTCAATTAGCCTGGAAGGAGGAGGGGAAGATATTAGGGTTGTCATTACCAACCCAATGCTGGTTACAGGGAAAATGCAGGAGCTCCTTGAAAGGAACAGGAGCAGCAATGCCAGTCCTACCAAAGAAAACTACCCTTAGACAGGAGAAAGAAAAATTCACCTTGGGAGTAGAAAACACCATCAAAAGGCTGCCAAGAAAAGCAGTAAAATCTACACTTGGACATCAGCATATGGAACGTGTGCCTTAGACTTGATGATCAGACTGTAGGGGGAACAACATTCAGTCTTTATGCAACTGGAAGTAAGCAGACCTCAACTTTATGATGGTCAGGATCAATTTTCTGTAGCAAAAACATAAGGCACAGAGTGCCAAGGCCAAGCCAGTAGCTTCTCAGCCTTGAAGGCCTGTATGCTTCCCCATATTCTGTTCTAAGTGGGATAAAACTAGAGAGTCTTACAAAACTTGTCATCACTGGGAGGAGGAAAAAAAATGAGTTCTCAAAAACTAATTTTCCATACTATCATAAAAATTGGTAACAAAACTGAAACAGATTTGTAATAGCAATGTTTAAGTTACAAAGTAATGAAGTAAAATTAAGACTAAATGTCAAGAACATTTCTTCTGCCAATAGAAGAATAGGCAACTCCTACACACCTTTTCTTGCCTCCAGAATTTCTTTCGTGTTCCTTCTATTTGCCTTTTCATTTCACTTGCATATTGTAATTCAGGAATACTTTTACTGACTATTGGAAATCTTTTTTACACTATGAATTCTTTTACTGGTAAAGCTGCAAAACTTCCCATTTATTTAAACTGCTTGCAGCTTGAAGAGGCCTCTTCCGAGGACTTAAACATTGAATTATAAAAGGTAGTTGAAAAACCATTTCATTCTCTCTTTTGAAAAAGTTTGCAGATTCAGACCATATCACATTCTTAATAGCTTAATATTAAATTGCTGTTCAGCACTCCTAACTTTAGTTAGGAATCTCAAATCTGTTTATTAGGAATTAGGTGCAACTCAAGCCCATTTAATAACTAATACATCTTTGATCACCTTCCACTATTTAAATTTCAATACAATTAATACAAAAAGGTACTTCAAATCAAAGATTTAGACAGATCAAAACTTATTAATAACACATTATTCTGTGTGGGATTTTAACTTACTTATCCAATGACACTTTGGCATTAACTTTTTTTAAGACAACTCTTCTAGAATCAGACCTCTACCTACTTGTCATTGTTCTTGTTACCATTTTTCTTTTGTATTTATTCAGACACTACAACATCCATTTTCATGCTAGCATTACGCTAACAGACAACTAATCAGATCCTTTTCTAAACATCCTTGTACTAGAAGTACTACCATAAGCCCTTATTTTACAAATCAGGAATGACAGCACTGAAAGATTATGGTTTGCCAGGTGTTACTCTGCTCAGTAAACATGAGGACAATTTTCCATTCTAGAAAGTCTCAGAAATGAGTTGCCTGACAGCCCAGCTCACCCTCTTCCCAGTTCTTCCCAGTGAAGACTGACAACAGAAGCCTGAGTGGAAAAGATGCTCCTCACACAGTGCTCAGAAATATGTCCAAAGTCTTCATTCTGATGCTCCTACATTTATTGCTGCTATTTAAGCAAGATTTTTGTGGCAAAATACGTCTCTTACATGTAATTTTTGAGACCTATCAATTTATTTCTTTTTTTACTACAAAACCTCCCCTACAGGTTATACACTTTAAACAAAAAGGGAAAAACTTTCACTTCATGCAGAGGTCAAGCCCAGATCAGCAGGTGAGCAAGGCACACTTTGAGCACCCAGAGAGTAAGAAAAGAGAACTGTATTAGATCATTGTGCTCTAATTTAGTGAAAGGAAACTTTCTTACAGTCTAGAACAACGTTAGAACCAGCTTCTTTTCCTCATCTCTGTTGCTTGATGCCCAGACAGACCCTCGGGGTCCCTGGGAGAGCACCGTGCTTTCCCCAAGAGCTGGAGGAAGATGCTCGAGTGCTTGCAGTGAGCATCTGAACCAAACTCTTCTTCCCTGGCAGTTTCTGACCCAAATCTACTGAAGATCCAACAGTCTCAGGACTGGACATGAGACAGATGCAGAACTGCTGCTGTATTTAGCTCAGACAGTTCTGGCTCTGCTCACCTCTGTGCAGTCCATTTTAATGTTCATGCTTGTAAAGCTCTGCATTTAGAAGATGAGGCTTCAGGCTGGCATAAACACACAAGACTGTAGCTTCCCATTAGGAAATTTTAAAAAGAATAATTGCAAGTAATTTTAAACCTTTACTAAACATTTATTCATGGTATATTCCATCACTTCAAAGAACAAAATAAAAGTGAGGAGGGAAAAACAGGTTTTGCCAGTCCTCTGATTACCTACCTTATCTCTCATTTTATCTCACATACAACAGAGGCAGGAATATGAAAAATAAAGCTATTCTGTTTTATGCAGCACTTATTAGCAGCACTTTATGCAGCACTTATTAACACTCCTTATCAAAAGATATCTTAATATTAATTTCATAGTTTTAAGGTCCAGTCTGGAAAGAAACAACTTATTCTAAAAAATTAGTATCTGTAGCCACCAGTTTGCAATATCAGGTTTTTCTGACAACAGGTCAAATGAATAGGTAAATATTTTAGTGACTGCTTTGTTACACTATATTTTTAAACAACCACCCATCAATGCCTTTTTAATAAATACCAAAACAACCTGTAACTATTTACTGGTAATGTTAATCCTCAATCTTCTTTCCCAACAATTTTTACTATGTTCATCTTTGCTGCAGTAACTTTCAAAATGAAGGCATAGAAAATCAGTTCCTATTCCAAAAGGTCTGTTTTGTTTTGTGACAGGATGAGGTCCTTGGACAGTCCAGAGAATCTGCATCACTTGTCTTTGATCAAACAGATCATTGGAAAATACTGTTTAACAATTCAAAGCAATTTATTTTCCTTTTTTTTTTTTTTTACACATTTGCAAAATCAATTGTACTATAATGGTTTTAACATAAAATAGACCTTGTTGCTTAAAAATTAAAAAGTAGCATCCAGCATTTCTCAGAGCTTAAAAGATAACTGATTTTCTCTTCAAGGTCTTTGTAGAAGATTTGTCTTATTGTCAATTATTTGTCTCAACAATCTAATCAGTCAAAGTCACAACCTAATAATGCAAGTAGCTTGTTAAAAAGAAGTTGTAATTTAAATAAATTAAAAAGTGTATATTAAATTTCCAAAGGGGACATCTACTACCAGGATAAAAATAATAAATTGCAATTTACCGTTTTCTTACAGAATCACAGAATTATCAGAGTTGGAAGAGACCTCTAGAAATCATCCAGTCCAACTCTCTCACTTCAACCACACTAAACTGATTTTTCCATTGATCCTTCACCATTGTTTTTAATAGTACCTGTAGTTAGCAAAATGAGATTAATTACAATAATTTCACTTTTATCTGCAATTTTTAAAGCATTTATATTACTGGAGTAGTTGTTGGATTATTTAGAACATTGAAAAATATTTCTTCTTCCTGCCATTTTAAACTCTATTTATTTTGGACACAGATTTTCTGTAGTAGGATTTACACAGTAAATTAATGCTTTACTCCACGGGAGGCAGACCTGCAAATTAGGTAATCATACCCTTTATTAAAAAGGTGTTATGAGCAATGCTTTGGAAATGGTATTTAATATCTCTAATTCTAGTCCAACCCACACTGAATCATGGATAGTTACTGCATTCATTATGCACTATTTCTATTTTTAGAAATTTCTATTAACACCCAAATCAAACTCCAGTGGGATGACAACGAAAGCAAGAGGCCAAGATGCAGAACTCCCTCCTGCTGTCATTACTCTCATGATCACACAACACTAAGAAGCCACAGCAATGTCTGACCTGATCAAATCATAGATACAAACAATTCTGTGAATTTAAACCAAATTTCTGCCTTTTCAAAATATCAGCACAAGACTGACAAATAATAAATGGCACCAGAGAACACCAGAACACAAACTTCTCTCTAAGAATAAGCAGCTTCACCCCAGCTTCATTTCCCTTCTTAGTTACTTGCAGGCTTCCCTGTTGTTTTCCTAGGTTCACAGTTACCTTTCTCTTCCATGAAAACTCCCAATGAAATGGATTTTGAGGTGCTTCATCTCTGTTAACCAAATATTCATACATCAGTGATAAAAAAAGCACTTTACTAAGCAGCCTAATTTACAAAGCACCCACAGTTTGCATCAATGTCAAAAATAAGATGTGGGTGTTGGTAACTTTTTTTGAAACCAGCACATTTATTAGATGCCTATCTTTGAGAACCCAACTTGGAGGATTCAGATAATTAATTTTAGTGCAGAACTTAAGCAAAGTATCTGTAGCCTTTCTTGTGGGAGTAGCCTTCAAGAAACTGAACCAATCATCTATTTTCAAGTTATGTTTAAATTTATACAACTCAGTCTTTTTGGCAGTCTTTTTAAACTGAGATTCTGTTTGGTGACAGTGATGAGATACACTCAAATATTAGCAACTAAAAACATCCATTTCTAGGGGTCTGCATAGAAGGTGTAGCTTTCCACATTTTAAGATTTTTATCCAAAAGGCTGACCCAGCTCTGAGAACAAGTCCTATCAGCCAAAGATCAATTATATTCACCAAATCCCAAAACAGGAAAGACAGAATCAATTTAGGGTTTCATGGTTGCAATTCTAGAAGAGGGGACTTTTCAGTAGCAATGTCAACCTCCTGCATGTTTATCATTCCCAGACTGTAAAGTTTGTCTGGCCAGATCTGGCAAAAAAATTACTTTCAGTTGACTATTTCAGACTGAAACCATCTTATCTTGTACAAGGCATCTGCAAATAATTGAGCACTGATAAGATATTCCATAAGTTGTTGCCCTCAAAGTAAAGAAGATTCAACATTCAAAACTTATGATTCTATATCTAAAACCCACAATGCCCTCATGCTTTTGGTAAACAACTTGACAAGGGAGTAGCCTTTTGTCAAAAGTATGGCTTTAATTTTTTTTTTTTTTTTTTAAGGAAAAACTTAAAATCCAATCAAATTCTACTTCCTCGAAAAATATCTCCTTTTATGACACAGTGAAAAGTTCCTTGTTAACAGCTGAAATCTCTAAAGAGTTCTTGTTCACAGGAGAGCTGCTTCAGTGAATAAAACTGGAGAACCCACAAGAATACCAGGGGGGTAAAACCAGAATAGGGTCTGGATTTAAAGAGACCAAAACTACTACCAGTGGCACTGAGGGCAAATCCAAACTACAATCAAGTGATCTGCAACACTTAGAGCACAATGCAGCTCCAAGTCCTCAATGAGTTCTTTGAGTCATGTTGGTTCCCCCTGCCAGTGCATGCTGATCACCCATATTTTAACAGATCTTGTTAACCTGACCTAAGCAACCAATTTTAAAAATTTTTTAGAAAATGCCTTCTTGTGGACACAGATACAAGGTTTCCATATATTAACTACATTTCTGAGTGCAGAACTGTGTCATAAATGAAGTGTTAGATTTGACAAACCCAGCAGTGAAAAAACCTTGATCCACTGAGCATGCTTTCTGTGATGTATCAAAGATAAACACTCATCTGCAGTAGTCTATGCCTTATCACAATAAGTCACTAGTTTTTACCCCTACATGAGCTGACACAACAGGGAAAACCTACTCTTATTTCCAAGTAGTGAATGTCATCTGCTGGTCACAGTGGAACCCACCATTGCCAAAGAAAATGCATTACCTGAAACTTAAGCTGTACAAACTGAAGATGTGAGAACACTCAGAAAGAACCCACTTCTTGGGTTTCCCTCTCTCACAATCTCCTATAAAAATCCCTAAGAAATCTATTTCTACTTAGGCTGTTGTTACATAAGCACAGTTATATTATTTTCTTTTATGCTTGTAAACAGCATCAAATTTTTATATCATAATCAGGTTTTGCTATTTGGAAACAATTTTGATCCTGAAAGTTCTTAAGGGTGATGAGAGGCTATTGTTAACCAAACAGATTGTCTTAACTGCTTTAAAGTTGTAATTCCCCATAAGGTATTTACTTTCTTTAGTTTCTTTTCTAGTACATTCCATCTCTTAGGAGAAGTTAGAGGTATTTTTTTTCCTCTTATCTTCCACCTCTCCTTCTGGTTTCTTTTCTAACTATATGCAAGTCAAATGCATTTATATTACTGATATCTGTTTCTCTCTCTTTTTTTTATTTGTTCTCTGAAAAACTAAACCTCTTAGCTATAGAAAATGGTGACATTGAGTAAAAAGCCACACAACTAAATTTCAGCCTCAAGGGATAAATCAGGTCAAGCAACTGAAAAGCCATTACAAAATGTGGTGCTAAAGCCAGAAGCTTAGATGAACATTAGATAACAGTGTATCACCTTAATGCAGTGGGTATGTGGTAATTTTCGAGGTAATTAGAAAAATTCCAGGCTAATTATTATTTTAAAAAACCCAACATGGGATCAACAAAGCTACAGAGTGTCTAGGCACACTTCCAAATTAACTAATAATTTTGTTTAACTTCATGCTGATCCTGCAAATTCTATCTTAACACATTAAACTTTGCAATTCGCTTTTATTCTTAGACATTACGTTGTATTTGTATCTACTTCAACAAGTGATGGAAAAAGCTAGGGATATTATCAGCTGTGAGAGTGAAATTGCTTTAGAACCTGGGAAGGCAGCAGCCACCCTTCGATTCTCCCAGCATCAGAAAGATTATCTTAATAAATGACTATTTATTAGGAAAGACATAGCAGACATCCAACAGGAAAGTCATCCAAATATGTGGCCATATTTATTATAAACCATCCACATTACAACAATCACATTTCAAAGCAGGAAACCTGGTAATCTTTCAGGATCAAACAATTGGGACAAATGAGAATGTCTTTTGTAATAACTGTAATGTGTAAATAGTGCATAATGTAAAAAAAAACTTTTGCAATGGCTGTAATAGCTGCCATGGCCTACCCTGGCTCAGTAGAAATCCTATCCCTACATAATAACCAACAGGACATTTGGAGAGATTCTCTTACTCATAAATTAATACCATAGCTGAAGATTTCACAATGGAATTGTGACACACAACAATGAAACCCAAATAAATATAAACACCAACCCTTCCAGAATACCCCAGCCCAATACTAATGACTAATTCATTCACTTTACAGTGAATGTCAATCAATATGTCTAAGAGAGGCAAAACCTGTTTATTTATCTCATAAGCTATCAATGATGAAACATAATAATGGACACCAAATATTAACTTAAAAGGATTTTTTTTTCAACAGCTACAGCTTCCATTTCACATTGCTAAGTCCAACAGCCAACTTGTATAGCCAGGAAAATTGGTGCCTATCAAATATTGCTGGAATGGGGGACTGGGAATTTATGCTGAGTCAGCTTAAATTTTCCTTAAATGAAGGAAAATCCATGCAGATTTTTCCTGGGCACCACAGCTTTAAAGTAGCAAACCATACACAGTCACCAGAATCCTTTGTGGCAAGATGACAAAATACACTTAGGCACCTACAGTATTAAATTGCAGCCAATATTTTCTTTACACATATGTAAAGCCAATCAGTTTTTAGAAGTAAATGAATAATGCATACATTTTTGGTTGAGTCAATAATTGTTCACAAGTTTAATTAAATTTCTAAAATTATGCAAAACAAATTAAATGCAACTGCCCACAGATTTTTCAGTCTTTCCCACCAGCATTAGACAAGCTTAGATGGGCTTCAGTAAAATTTAGGCGTGCCAGCCCCTACTGACTGGCAAAAAAATTAATAAATTATAAAGGCAGTTTATGAGGATGAATTATGTGCCATAACTCAATTCTTTATTTAATTTTCTTCCTTTCGTTGTATTTCTTTTAAAGGTAACGTGTCCATTCTGATTCAGACTGGGTATATTGTGTTTGCCAGATAATTTTGCATCCCAGACTGCTGTGATCTCATTTACTTGATTTAAAATAATAACTAAACCAAAAATTATACATTTATCTTAAAAGATACACATTCACCTCTGTAAAGCAAATAAATTAGAATTATACATTGAGAGCTGTTCACTCAAAAAAGTAAATCCTTAGTCATAACATTCTTGCAGTCTTAGAAAAACCCTAGAAGATATTTGGGGCAGGGACAGAAAGGCTTAAGGAGGCCTAAAGAGTAAGAGCTTTCTGCCAGTATATCCTTCATGGATTTAGGGAGTTTCACTGCTCATAAAAAGTGCAAAAATACTTTCAAACATTATTATCTATTTTAAAAAACAACTCACCACGTATATGTGTAAATGGATACACACATGTATCTGTGTAAATGCATAAAGCCCCTGCTTGAGTGCATGGACTTTCATTTGATCATACAGGGAATGCTGTAAAAAAATGCTTATTTTACTATGCACCTTCAGTAAGTACAAAATCAAAATGCCTGCAAGACTAATAGGTGATTTCTTTTGTTGTTGGTTTTTTTTTTGCTTTATTTGTTCAGCTTCTTAAAAATTCAAATGTTGTCACTTTTTGGTTTAAGGTCCCAAAATACTAATCTGTTAGGCAAACAGCTGCTGCTTTAAAGGACTGTTTGCTTATCATTCAGGAGCACACCAGTGGAGTTAGATTCCTATGCTTTTTTTTAATGGTGTGTAAAAATTCAGGTTTCATGCAAAGGCAAGCCTTTTGTAGGTGGTATTGTAAATATGTCAAGAAAAGAGCAAAAACAGAGAAGATGGAACAAGTTCCCCACTCCTTAATACATTCTTTATATCGAGTAGGGAAGGGAGACCTGAGGAGTTAAAGCTCAGACACATTGACTGGTGCTGTTCAGAGGGACTCAGTGTATTTACAAGATTTACAAGATTCCTAGATTATTGCTTTCTATAATACAAGGAAAAACATGCAATGAGGTGGAACATTAGTTTCAACCCCTTGTAGCTCACAGGACTCCCCAACCAGCAGTTTGCAGGCAGCACAAAAGCCCAAAATCACTGCTGTCCCAGATCCTTGCACTGAGGCCCCACAGAACTGCAAATTTCTGTATTTGAGAAGGCCAAGACAAGCAAGACAGAGAGGAAGGACACCTTAAGGTTCTAATTATGCTGTGGGAAACCAGAGTAACACTCCCATCCTCCAGCTATTACAAACAAGCTGGTTCAGCAAGAAAAAAAAAAATACCGGAGGTGTCCATGTGGTTCATGTATCCTGTTTGTCCATCACTCACAGCTACTGGTTTTCAAACAAACAGCAATATTACAGCAATTAAACAAAAGTAATTAAACACTCAGGAAAAGCAGAATGAACTTTGACCTTCTGCATTTAAGCACGGTCTTTAAGAACTCAATCATACTTTTTTCCATCTGGTCCCTTTTTTTTTTTTTTTTTTTAATGCAAAACAAAGCAACTGCTCTTATGCTTGTGAGACCAGAAAAAAATATTCTTGTACTTGCCTATGGCAAACTCCCCTGCCAGCATTAAAAAAGTTACTAAAAACAACTTACATTTGGGTTTCAAGCACAGGGACACTCACATACACCTTCAACCTCCAAACTATTTTTACTTTCTCAGTAGCCTCCTTCCAACCCAGACTAATTTACAAACTAACACCTTCAGTTCGATGTTGTAATTACTCTTGTTCCAGTTATGATGGCAAGTTAAGGCATGCTCCCTCTTCTTGAAAAAGCACAAATCACCTTGATTATTTTTCTTGGGGAAGTAACCAGAAGGAAAAGCCTGGAATCATGAAAATCACCACCCAAGTGTAAAAGGTTCCAAAAAGTCCTAAGTAACAACAGCAATTTTAAAAAATTTATTTTTTTTTTTCTTTTTTATTTCAGATAAATTGATAACTCGTGTCAAAGAAACACATAGATTTACTTATTAATAGGCTGCATTCTTTTGCCCTCATTTCTGAGAGCCCATTGGGCTAGGATTATTCACAGGAGCCTGAGCCAGATTTAGCCCAAGGGTGTTTAAATATACTGAGTACAAAGTACCAATACCTTGATTTCAAGTGTGAAGCCAATTTTTCCACAGCCAATTTGACACTGCTGCCCCATACAGCCTCTGTCTAAAGGGCTTAAAATGAACATTTGCACTTTCATGTGTCCTTAATTTGAAACACAGCCTGATGAATCTGGGGTTTTTTCAGGATTTCAGATGTGCAGCTACACATGAGCCCAATTAAAATTAAAGTAACTGCTCTGTAACGAGTAACAAAATGCATTCTGCTCTGACCCCAGCAGAGAGAACATTTAAACTGCTGAGCTCTGAGGATTTAGCAGAATATGTGTGAGAATATTGTGTGAGCTGGTGATGTTACTCAGGATGATGCAGCCTGAAGCTCCAACTACTGGTTGGAAGTTACTGGTTGTAACTTCCCTCAGGAATGAGCATACAGCATGGAAGAATTCCCACCTCAAAATATTCCAGTTTTGCTCCATGTATCACTCTGATGACCTTTCAATGACTTCCTTTCATTTTAGTACAGTTACTGTACCTGAAGACAAATAATCTGTGTCCAGCTACACCTGGTCACGAGATTACTGAGAGACCCAAGGCCTCTATAGCAAATGGAGGGAAAAAAATAAATAAAACCAACCAGCAAAACCCATCAGCTATGCAATTGTGTGAGGACATTGCTGTGAACAGAACGTTCAAAATGCAAATAAATAGACAAAGCCATCCTGCAATAATGGCAATGCTCCTTTTTAATAGGAATGTCACTAAAAAGGGTCTGAGGCAGAAGCACAGAAAACTGGAAGCTTTTCAAAAGCCTGCAGAAAACTCATCAAACCAATTACAGGATTGTGCACTGAATACCTGAACTTCTTACACCGTGGTGCTTGTGTCACAGCTTTATCTTAGACAAGATTTTCCAGCATAGTATCTGCTTCATCCTGTATTTTAAACTTTTAATCATGAGAGGCTTAAACAGTTACTGGGGTACACAGTTATACAGGAAAACTGATTTAATGGGATCCTTAAGGTCTTCCTCAATTATTTTATACCAGAATTTGAACTCCCAAATCTGAATTCCCTGATTTCATCTACAATTAAAAACAAAAACCCAAGCAAAAAAAAAAAAAAATATATATATATATAAACAAAAAACTCACCACTGTGTTCCTGTAAACATTTTGCAGGGGTGTTGTTTATTTTAAACAGACATTTAGATAATAAAGAAAGTTGCAAACTACATATTTGACTGTAGAAACTACAACTTACATTTTGTTGGTGAAATGACAAATTATACAGCTTTGGGTATCACTGGGTGGCTTACATTACTAACAATATGAAACAAATAAGAAAATATTAAAAATAAAATTAGCATTTTGAAATTTGCCTTACACTGGTTCGTTGATAGCAGACATCATACATAGATATGTATCTTATGTACTAATCCATAGAGTGCCTGGAGTATTATGATCACCTAATTAATTCCCCTAGCTACAAAATTATTTTGATCTTTTTATTATTTTATCTTTTTTGGGTTACACATCCCTAAATTACCCCTAACAAGCAAGGAGAACTATTGGTAGATGTATCCAGAGAACTGGCCTACAGTAATATCATGCTTTTAAATATTAAGTAAGTGGGTGTGACTGAAAAAGGAACTCCTCATATTCATGAAGGTACATTTTGCAGACAGGAAGAGCTTTTACTTCCTTTTTGGCAGTCAGTGGTGCTTCATCAAGGTAAAATTCACTGTATATCTGTGACAAAACTTGATTTGATAATGAACATTTCTGTAAAACCAGAGTCATATGTTCCTGGATGTATTTCAAATTTCAAGTACCTGCTGCAGCAGGAGACCCAATCTGAACAGTAAGAACAACAGATTTCCTAAGCTGGATATATTATGAATACATTATTTAGTCTGTAATGCCTTGCAAGTTATGGCACATTCTGTTTAGTTTTTACAAAACCTGTTACAGATGGCAGTACAAGGATGCCAAGTTGCATTATGAAGCCTCCTAATACTACACACATCTTTCAGCTGATCTAAAGCTGTATTTCTGTTGCTGGTTTAGATCCACAGGGATCTAACCCAGCATTTGTTCTAGTCCAAACGTTTCACGTTCATTTTAAATTATTCACCCTCCATCTCAAGAAATAATTCTGTTGGTTTATGGGCTTAAGTGCAAGGATCACGATCAGGTCTGATGGCTTTGGTTAGACATCTGCAGCTAGGCTCAAGATTTGTACAAGATTTAAAAGTCATAAAACTTTAATCTGATGTATGTTAATAATATACACAATGTTTACGATTATATAAATTCTGTATTACATAAGACTACACTCAGATGTAAAGTATACCAGGTTCTTTTTGAGATTGCTTGCATAAAAAAAACATTCTATTGGGAAAGAATGATTCATTGAACAAAATCCTCTCTGATCTATGGCTGTGACAAATTCTTCAACTTATATCTAAATTTTGCATTCAAACTATGGCAACTAATGTGTAGCTCTGCACAAATTCATTACTAACTCTTCACTCAAATTATTCAAATCAATGAACTTAGTGATTGTCTGCTAAATGGAATCCTCTGAACATGAGATTACATAAGATTAAGTGTCATCTTTACCATTATATTTCATCATTCCTTTTGGCACAAAGGCAATGGTGACAGCCCTGCAGGTGCAGCTACAAAAAAAGCCTTGCCAAGGCCCTCACAGTCTTTTCCAATTTTTTTTAGGAGGACGCAATTGAAACATGAGCACTGAAAGGAACAAGGACAGCTAACAAGAATAAAACAAATACACAAAAAAAATAAAAAAATTAAAAATTAAAAAAAAAACAACCTGTATAGCAGATTTCTGACAATGCAGACTTGACTTGTCAGTGAATCAAATTTTTTTAAACGTGATATTTGATGATGTCAGCAACTGCTTGAAAAGCATCTACTTGTACCCATACATAAAAGGATACCATGTGCTTTTTTATCCTTTTGGATTAATGAAACCAAAAGGAGCCCAGCATAGGTCTTGTTTCTCAGCTGTCAAGGCTCACTTTCTCTGGAGGCAGAAAGATGATTTGTCTTTAGCACTGAGAACATGCTCAGGTGTTTGCAGTGCAAGACAGAACCAGCCTTCATATCTTACACTCTGGAAGACAGATGGAGAAGAGTTTTTCTCCTGGAGGCAGAGCACAAGTTCAGGGCAGTGCCCCTGCCCACAGTTCATGCTGACATCCTTGTCTAGAGACATGCACAGAGAATTTGGCTGTGGGCATAGAAATTTCTTGTGTAAATACTGGAGAATCATGCCTGTAATCTTGTCTGTGCCAGGTGACCATCCTTCTCTTCCTTCCCTCCCCTCATTCTCCTCTTCCTTTCCAGCACAGCTACCTATCCAAATCCTACTAATTCACCTACTTGTTGAAAACAGACCCCAAAAAGGGCAAAGAAAACCCTCAAAGAATTGGTAGCAGAAGATCCAGTGTGCCACTCTTCCCATCAGTCTTTATTTTCTATTCCCTCACACAACAGCAGCATCTAGGGACCAACAACAAATGGAGCATCACTGGTACCTGTAGCTCTGGGTGATGGAGAAGACTGTCCCAGCTGACTGAACTATTTATGCCAGTCCAGCTCCAAATCTACAGAACACTTCAAGTATTGCAACCATGCCCTGCCACAGGAAAAAAAGTGATGATGCTTCAAATGCTAAAAGCGAAAAAAAAGTTACCAAGCCCTGTCCTCATCTGAAGCCTTTCCTCACTTTACAAAATATTGAGTGGCTTTTTAGATTTTCCAAAATCCTCAATACCCTTCTATCTCAAGTTCAAATTTCTGACAGCTCAAGAGGAAAAAAGAAATTAAAACCACAACAAAACAAAACAGAAAGCCCCACCATTTTCATCAGTCTTTTTTACTGCTATAAAAACATTCTTTCATAATTAAGAGCATCATGGAATTAAGGTAAGAGCATCATGGAATTAAAGCAGATGAGTTTACCACATTCCATAAAAACAAGAGGGAAAAAAAAAGCCTTATGCTTATCAAAAAATCACAACTGAGTGTTCTGATCAGAAGGAATCAAGACCTTATTTGTGACTGGCCCAGAGCTGGGTATTCTTAATTCTGCACCACTGATCAGTATCCTTCTCAGGAGCTGCTGAAACACAGCTTCAGCTTGTTTGATTTTCAACACTCAGTGAGCTATTTATGCCTAAGGAAAAAAAAAAAATCACTCAATAGCAGACAGTGTAATCTTTTAATGAGTGGACCTCCTCATTCTAGCAACCCATTTATATATAAAAAGCAGCAATCTAATTTTCAAATGTTAATAAATAGATCTCACCAGGCATTGAGGTAAGATAGCTATTTCTATATCTTTTCATAAAAGGGATGGTATTTCACTCTAGGAACAGATTTAAAAGTATAGAAAACACTAATGAAACAAAATTAACTATAGAACACTGAAGAGAAAAAAAAAAAAAAAAAAACAACAAACACCAACCTGTTCTTTTACACTTTTAGAAGACATAGACATTTCAGAAGACCTGCTGGAGAAATCAATGGATGTGATAAGGGAACTAACCATTTTTAAAACTTTGTTTCCAGAATATTTTCCTTGAATTTTGTTATTCTAGCTGTTGCAACTTCTTGAATGTTAAAAAATTTTGACAGTTTATATATTTGCTATTGTAACACATTTGGAATATGTAACCTATTTCTAGAAGAACACCAATTTTGAGACAGAACTGCTTTGAAATTGGCAGAGATTGAAATACTATTTTTCACTTGAGGTACTACACCTTTGTATATGAGAAAGTCAGTTGTGTACCTTGTACTAACCTAATTACTTTATGCCCTAAACTGTCTCCTATTAAAATAAAATCACATGTAATTTATACTGGACACCTCATTTAACTATTATTTTGGTTTTTGACAGATGGGATTATTTTGAGGAACTGGATGACATGCTCTGAGCAACAATCAGGAAGCTGCTATACTCCTCAAAGTAGCAGATAAATTATATTTATAGAGCAAGTGAAGCAACTTATCTTACTTGCTTTCCCAACCTAAAATAATTAATGAAATAGACATAGCATAAAGTGCAAAATATTTTTTTATTCCATTATCAGAAAAATCTAGAGAATAATCTCTGGAAGAACTCAAAAAAGATGTTACAAAAACCCATGCTTGATCTTCCCAAGCCTATTGCATATACAGACTCGAGTTCCTCTGTGTGTCCTCTACAACTGCAATCCAATCCACTGGGTCACAAATAATTCATTTCAAATCAAGAAGACATTTGCTGTACTAAGGCCAAGTACCCTCTGACTGACTCTGGGCTCTGACAGCCCTGGAGGCAGCTTTGCAGAAAGGGCAGGAAGGTGCCTGCAAAGTGCCCTGGCAGCAGAGAAGGGCAGGAGCCTCCCCTGGGCTGCTCTGAGAGTTGCTTAGCCTGGAGTTAATGTTTTTCCCCTTTACTCAGCACTTGCTAGACTGTATAAAATCACAGAATGGTTTGGATTAGAAAGGACCTTAATATCCTCTAGTTCTATCCTGCAAGGACAGGGACACATCCCACCAGACCAGGTTGCTCCAAGCCCCATCCAACCTCAGCTTGAAGACTTCCAAGGAGGGGGCAGCCCCAGCTTCTCTGGGCAGCCTGTGCCAGTGTCCCACCACCTTCTTGCTAAAATCTACTCTAAATCTGCCTTCTTTAGAACCATAACCTCCTGTCCTATCACTACATTTCCTACTTCCTGATAAAGACTTCTCCCCTGTCTTTCCTTAAGTACTGCAAGACCCCCCTATAAGGTTTTCCTTGTATCTTCTTTAGGCTAAACAACCCCAACTCTCTTCCTGTACCAAGACCAAACCAATGCACAAAAACATCAACAAATCTCAAAACAGAGATACATTTCAAATTTGGTTCCATAAAAAGCCACTTTGTGATAAGATGCATTTCTTCTTAGAAATAGTTGTGTATTGATTGTAATTAGCACAGGCCTACATTTGCTACAATGAAACCAACCTCAAGCCTAAAACCAAGCTGTAATGTAGCTTCAAATACAAATTAATTCCTTATTTAAACACTTCATAAGATATACAGGAACCCAGGAGATTTGCAGAGTTTAGATGCAAAGGTCTTTTTGCTCACTAAAGTGATTCGATAAACAGAGATTGCTTCCAAAAAAAGTGAAAAAAAGTGAAATTTGGAAACAGTTTTGAAATCTGCACACATGTGAACTGATAATTCTTCTTAAAGTTTTGCTAATGTTCAACTGTCATCATCCATCTTTTCTCAGCATTGATGCTTTCAAAATCTATTGCTCTCAACCAACACCAAGGGAATCTACATGACCCTCCAAGGAAAACTTTGTGTTGTAAACTGGAAGAGAACAAAATAAAATTTATTTTATAATGGGCCTTCCAGTGTGGTAATGGGATAAGTATTAATAGTCAGAAGCTGCAGAAAATATTATTTCAATATAGATCTTCAATTTGACTTTTATCTTTATAGTATGAATTACTCAATGATCCTAGAGCATGACAGTGCATGTGAAAAAGCTGTGCCAATAAATTATCAGCTACACCACCATGAGAAACATCTTGAATGATACAGAAGAAAAGCAGAGGATTGTATCAAACATTCTCCAGAACACAAGCCCAGAGGATAGCTGAGGTCTATAAGTTGCATTTGGGCTGTCACTGGTGCATCCTTTGGTACCTTATCCTTGCCTGCTTTAAAGTGCATCACAATCCCAGTGCAAATGGAAAATATGCACTTTAAGGTCATGCAGAGAAATTTTTCAACTAGCTCAGGAACTCTGCTGGAACCTCTTTCAAATTATCATATGCTTCTTGTAATATTGCCTATGCTCTTCCTTGTGTAATGCAATAGTAACATTGTATGGACACAGACTGAGGAAGAAAAATATTTTATTTACTCTTATTTGCAGTCAACTTTGTTTTAAGAACTGGCAATTTTATGGTTCCCTCTGTATTTATATCTCCAAATGACTTCAAATGAGCTCATTCTAGAAACTGTCAGCCCTTAAAAATTCAAAGAAGGATGAGCCGTATGGATTTGCTTTTGTTTGCTTTTTGTTCCCAAGTTCATGCAGATTGAGCAGAATAAATACTGCTCCACAAAACAGGGAGAAAAAGCAGCATCAAGAAGCAAACACAGGAAACTGATAAGAAATTTACACTGTATTCCTCAAAGACAAGAATGTTCAGGGGTTTTATATAGCAAGAGAGAGACTGTAGATTTAATATCCAAACATAATAAATGATAAGAAATTCATTACATAGATTTTTCTAGCATTACAGGCAAGTGGCACTACAACCACTTCCATCCCAGTATATTTTTATTGTTAAAAAGGTTCACTAAAAACAGAGTGGTATGAATGAATTCATCAAGATCACTGCTATTATAATGAATCATTAATATCCTAGTGAAAAATTTATGATTATGAATAATACATTCAAAATTATGAGACAGAAAATGAAGCATTACTCTGCAAATGTATCAGAGAAATTCGAAGTGATGTTATGGCTGTCAGCAAGATAAAAAACATCATTTTTACTCTGAATCTTTCTAGATGTCTTTTCAGATGCTCTATACCTTTATTTTATTTTCTCATCAAAGATTTATATTTTAGCTGAAGGAAAGAAGAATACATTAAGGAACATTCTTCCCTTTGTATAAATAAAATGTCCAGGTACACTCTCTACTTCTGTCACAAAACTAGTTCAGCCCTCAGAAGGCACATTTTGGTCTTCAAAACATTAACTTGCATGTATATAATTTTTGCAAAGGAGGGGTTTTGTATATCGGTTGTAGTAGGGTTTGACAAAAAACTGATTATATGAGAAGTTTTATGCTTAAACTATTACTTAGCTCAGTCAGGGAATCAGAAGGACGTAAATAATTTCCTCAATTCAAACGTGACAGAATAATAAGTTCTCACAAATAGAAGGATTGCTTTCTTTCCTGCAGACTTAAGAGTAACCAAATTTGTCTTTGAGTTGCAGTACACAAAAACTGCACTGCAGGTTACTAAAACTGAGTTAAGGGAACCAAAATAACAAGCACAACAAGCACATTACTAAGATAACCTTCAGTAGCTAACTGGTTTTAAAGTGAGCCCAAAAGACAGAATAGCATTAGAGCCCAGCCAAAGGGCCACGACGAAGGAACAATTATACTTTGAAGGAGGATTAAATATTCTTGTGTTATTGATAAATTTGATTTGGTCATTCTCCTAGACAGATTTATGTATAGAACATCAAAGCAAGCAATATTATACAGCTATAGCTGTATATATAGCTTCATACATGACACTTAAAACACTCCACAGTACCTTAGAATTTGAAGTGGATTCCAAAAAGCAAAGACGGTTTCCAAATCCTTCTGCAGCAAGACACAATTTCAGTTGCTCCTTGTGAACATTTGCAGTGCATTGCAGAACCACTTCATCATCCTATTAAAAACACAAAACAAACCCAAAACTGGTTATACTTCTGACCCAACAAGATCTGCAGAAGCATTTTAAAAATAAACTCAGAACCAGCATCCCTGAATTGGAGCAGAACTGAATAGAAACAAAATTTTTATTCTCCAAGTTGTGAATGTGGGCAAATCAATTGAAATTATTATAATAACTACAGATGTGCTTTTCCTGTTTGCCTATCCTTGTAACTAAAGTCTGTATGCATGAAATACAAGTGTTACGGTACTAAATCCTTCCAGCAATATGGTTGAAAAAGATCTTGAACATGAAAGAACAGAAGCAAACCCTTATTTAAATCCCAGTTCTTCAAAGTAACATAGCCATGATCTGGAGAATCCCTTTGCAGAATTATAGATTATGTTAAAAACAAAGAACACTTTGTTGTCATGAGTTTATTTTCTAGCAGAGCTTTTCTGTTTAAGAATAGGAAAAATTATATTGTTCTGCCCATTCATTTATGAAGCAAAAATAGAGTTTCCAATAATAAATTCCACATGAATAATGATGAAGAGGTTGTATTTAACATTGTAAATAAAATACAAGAATAAAATTAAAGGATGAAGCATGAAACTGGAAACAGAAAAGAATGAGGCTAAGAAAATGCACACATGAAGGCAGACATGTTTACCAAAAAACTTTGTTCAAGCAGACAGCTTTTTTGCATAGGGACATTCATAAAATTTCATCACATTAAATAAATATGTGAATCAAAATTGAACTGAGTAATTTGAAGTCACTTGTAAACACTCATCTTGAATTAAGCTGGCCTTTTATTTGGTTTCATTTACTTTAGTCGAGTAATTAAGTTAAGCTAAATTAATGTGTATTTAATTAAAAAGAGATTAAAGAGGAGTTTAATCAGATACTTTAAAAATTAATTCCTGATACCATTTTTTAATTGGCCCCACATTCCAAATCATAGCCCTAAAGTGTAGGTAAACCAAAATTCCTTGTACACCAGCAGAGCCCAAGCTGCATGTTATCTATGATCCACAGCCATTTGCAAAGGCAAGAAGTTGTAACTGCTTCCAGTAAGACATTAGATCCAGAAAATGTTATATTTGCATCAATTATATGTGCAGTTCAAAATATAAAATTGTAATTATTAAAGAAAAATCTCTAAAGGTCAAGTCAAAGATCTGGAAGACCAAATATGCAGAGCTAAAAGTTTTCCTGTGTACTCTTTGTAAAAGTCACATCCATTAAAACCCAGAGTGTTTTATGTGAGGGTTAGGGAGGGGGTGGGTTATTTGCTTTTCTTTTTTTTAAGTGCAAAATTAGTATTTGCTAATCTTAATTATACTTGATTCAAATAAAAGCTTGCATTAAGGTAAAAAATAGTGATTTTTGATTGCAGCTATACTCCTCTGCTTAGTCTTTCTTCCTAAATAACCCCACCAGCAGAATGGAAACTCCAGTAACCCTCTCCCCATGATACATTGTGCTAGAATTTTCTCCAAACAGGGTCACTTGAGAAGATGCCAACACTGAATGTTTGTAGCCAAGGACAGACAACATATTAAGGTGGTTTTTTGTCTGAAATGAACAGCCACATTAATTTTGTCCCAAACCATTCTCTACCAATACACACAAAGCTTTTAGAGAAAGTCTGAACAGTGTTCTACATAGCCCACCTACGAGAAGTATTCTATGCCAAGAGCAGCAAAAACATCAATTGGTTTGGGGCAAGTCCCTGAAATACTTAATTTTATTTAATGATCAAATGCATCATCTTCTTCCCTGCACAACCACCAAACATAATGTAAATGGAGGATTAAGCAACTGCTAAATTTCCTGACACAAAAACTCTCATTTCATTTTGCAAAGATTTTCTCTTCTTTCTGTACAACGTACAGAATACATGGCTTGTATTGTTAAATGCCTAGCACACGAATAAAGACTGATTTCTTAAAAAAAAAAAAAAAAAAAAATTCTGCTAAGAAAAAATCAATCACCTTCCCATGCCTACTCAGAAGGAAACTCCTGGGCTGGCAGGATGTGCTCACTGAAATAGCAAAACAAATAAAAACTCTGTCTTGGTTTGGTGTAGATGTTTCTAATAAATGTTCTTTGAATTCAGGACACAGAGACACAGTGCTATGAAATTTCTCATTCTAGTCAAGGTGAGGTTGATGAAACTGACACAGTAAGGGTAAGAAAGGTTCAATGTCATTGTCAGATCAAGGGAAAGGTGGCTACAAATAATTCTGTTTTATATATTCCCAGCTCTAAATTACTTTTCCTGGGCACATCATTAGAGAAGAATCCATTAAAAACTCTACTGTGTTCAGTCTTCCACCATTTACTGACTCCATCTTCTGAAGATTCCTACAGACATGCAAGTGGATTGTTGTACAAAATTATATTAGGATACATCAATCCATTTCTTTAGAAAAGTCTGGTAAGTGGGGAAACATCTCAGCATTATTTTTCCAAAGCTCTATTCACATCAGCAAATGCTATCCAGTTCCAGTATCAGGTGAGAAAAAAAATGTTTAATTGCCTTATTTGAAGTCACTCCTCCAGAGAGACCTCCACTTAAAGTCACTTTGCTCTTGTAAGAAACAAGCTACAGTGTGCATCAATTTAAATGTCTACTAAGGATTTTTCAAATACTCTTAAATGTTGAATAACAAAATGTCCCAAACTGGTTCATTTCCCATTTCCTCCCTTTACCTTCTGAGCATTTTAACATCCCTATGTTACACAGATGAGGTTTTAGATCCTTGTAATTTTTTTTCTGTCAATCACTGCCAGATTAGAATTGATGGAAGTAATTTATGTTTCAAAGGACTGTAACTGTGGGCTTCAAAAGTTGAGTAAATACTACATTATGTATCTAGATACAGTCCTAGACACCTCTATTAACTCTCCTCATACAAGACTGAAAATTCAGAGGTAGAGGCAAAGGTGCTGAAAAGAATGTTAGTGCCTTTTAAACACCTCTGTCAAGTGTTGAATTACTTAATAACACAGTAAACTGAACAGACATGAAAATTAAGAGATTCCTTCAAGCACAGACATTTCATGCTAAATGTCAGCACTTGTCAGAACTTTTTGATCAACTTGCAAGCTAAACTCTTGGTCAAACTGTGTTTTAAAATGTATAGAAATACTTTGCTATGCATTGCAAATAATAAATGAATACCCAAATGAATAAAACCTAGTCTTCCTCAACACAGTTAGGTCTTTTTAATTGATGAAGGTAGCACACATTTTAATAAACCTTACAGTGTGTCTGCCATACTCAATGCAATGTGTTTAGCATATATTTTATCTAAGTAAAATCTGATTTTAAAGGAAGTATCTGTATTCTGCCATAACTAACAAAAGTATTTGATTTAAACGTCACATTCAAAACAACCACAACAGACATAGATTATACCAAATATAATATACTCTTGAAAAAACTCTAGCAGTTTGGAAGAAAGGGCAAAAGCACAAATCTCAAATCCCAGCAGACATTTCCACTGCCAGATATTTCTATTCTTCTTATTTTGCTGAAAAATCACCACAGGACACACGTCTGCCAGTTTCCTCAGTGGACAATGGAAAATTTTAGTATTTCCATCCCCAGTCATTATCACCACAGCAGTCTTCATTAATATGGTATATATACAACAAAATATATACTATACACCAACAGAGCACAGTCTCAGGATACATTTGTGCTTACTGCAAGAGGGAATCCAACCTGAGAAGCTGCCCATTTAGTTTAGATACTTCACTGGATGGTTCTTCCATCCATTCTCATTCATCCTTCAATTGTCTGATGTGCTTCACAAAACCCTTGGGAATTTGGAAGTAAGGTTATTTCCATCCCACAAACAGGGAGGTAAGGAGTAAAGATGATCTTTAACAGAGTACACTGACAGGACAGGAGCAATGGTCCTCAGATTGCTGAACTGATCACATAAATCAGGAAGAATTTCTCTTCCCAAGCTAGAAAATGAACTTGCTGAAGGTAATGTGCAGCTCAGGCTGACAGAACCAGCCATGCACAGTGCTTTAAGATTACAACTGAGTACCATCCTAGATTAATCCATTAATCCCGAGAAATCCTTGTGGCAGCCAGCACACCAGCTCAGAGATTTTAAAGATACCACATCTTCCAGCAAAAAGCCATTCTGCTGCCTGTTATGTCAGGTATCTGCACTGACTCAAACAGCACAAGCCTGTGACAGGCACAATGCTGCATTCATCATTCTGATTCTCCAAGAGGCACTCTAAAAAAAAAACAGGTAGATGTTATGTCTGCCACAAAGCCCTAGCTATTTTTTAAGCATCCAATTTTCCAAAGCAAGCATCCTTGTTAAGCGAAGAGCAGCATACAGGAGATCCTTAATTATAGCTATTCATTATGGGCTACTTAGTTATTTTAATGATGTCTGTATACTCAAAGAAACTAAAGAACTAAATGATTTAGCAGAGGACCCAGTATCTTAAAAAAAGAAAAAAATATATAAATAATTTTTTAAAAAAGGACAAAACACCCTTCACAGCACCATAACAGTTTCTACAGCTAAACATTAACCCAAAAACCAAACTGCTGCCAGCAATGGCCATAAACTGGCAAGCAGCACACTACTCAGAACTGCATTTCAGACAACAGATTAATGAGAAGACCATGGGTTTGCTGTCAAAGTACAACATTAAAACTGCAAGTTCTCAAAGCTCCTTAATATCATTTACTTTTCATCTACACTGATTATTTGACCTTTCCATGAAAGTTTTATATCCTTCATAGCATGGGGCTTTTTTTTTTTGGGGGGGGGGGGGGGGTGGGAGGGTGCTGCTGGTTTTTTGTTGTGGTTTGGGGCTTTTTGTTTTGTTTCTTTTTTTAATTCTACACATTCTGTTCCTAAACTTTCAATAATTACATATACTTTTAAAACTTCTAAATTCATATCAGGTACTGCTTTAATAGGGAGTCAAAGGACAAAACAAGATTGAATGGATTTCTTTATTCGTATTATTTGAGAATATAATATATCATTTCCTACTGTACCTCTTCCCCTATTTTACATTCTATGCCATTATTGCCCACAATTCTTTTGTTTTAATCATGCAAGAAAAGCACAAGAGTGAAGCCTCTAGTATTGCTGAAAATCTCTGCAGTAAACTCTGATGATAAACAGAGCAGTAACACACTACAAGTAATGTATTTACTTAGAAACACTGAATGTGCTTCAGCCAAGGTGCTTCAGCTCCTTATGTCATGACCTTGACATCTGCATTTTCCTTCCACTTCAGGACAAAAATAGGCAAAATGTTTCAGGTATTTTTCTTCATATTTTTTCCTTGATATTTTACTCCTTTGCAGATACTGCAGCAAATAAAGCATGAACTTTTTTTTAATTGAAATAATTTGCTGAACTCTTCCTAATCTGACCCAACATACATCATTATGTCCCTTAAAAATGTAACACTGTGTTTCTACTGCTCCGTAGCAGTGTAAGAAGTCTGAATCTGCACACAGAACAGAGAATGTCACATTCACCATGTAAGAAAGCAAAGGTTAAACTTGCATGTTATGCTTGTACATTCAAACTCACTTCTACTGCTGTTTTATACAGCAAGTACTGCAGTTAGTGGAATTTTCCCATCACCTTCCAGATGCTATAAATCAGGAGAGATTTTAATAGCTCAATCTTTAATAGCTTCCTCAAGCTCCACATATGCACAGTTCTGCTTCACTGCATCCCATTTACTGTTCAACTGTGCAGGTGAACTCTGCAATATGTGCAGAGATGCCACACACACTTTAGAAGTAGATTTACAAACAGAAATTTAGCCCATCCACACTGCTTTGTGCCTAAGGAAACAGTAGAATACTTCTTGGCTCACAAAATTTATTTCAGCTTCCCTTTGCCTTACTGTGATAAGCACTACATTAAAGTGTGGAATAAAAGTTTGTGAGTCCTATGGGCCATCAAATAAAAGATTTCCACAATTACTGGCAACCATATGCTGTTAATGCCAAGCATTAACCCACTGGTAATGCCAGGCATCTGAATAACACACACTAACCAGGCACTTGAGACAACTTCAGTGTTGATGGAAACTCATCCTGACTGTCCTAGACTCTCTCTTTCTCTGTGTAAAGAAGTAAAAACCAGCAATGCAGAAATCAAGTAACAAATTAACATGGTGGTTTTCTTTCTCCAAATCCCTGCTGACAACAAGCAGCAACCTCACACATAGGATTCATTGAACACCATGTATACAACGTGCAAGAACAGCAGCAATTAAAAGAGATTTTCAGCAACCCTAGAGAGGCTGACAAGCACACAAAGGTGCAGAGCAGCATTACCTACTTTACCTGCAGATCCTGTTCTTCTCTGATCAAGCAGTGTCAATAAAACATGTGAGGGAGGACAAGCACTACTAATAAATTGGTATTAGCCAGTTGGGAAGAGCAGAGCTCTTTTGAGAAAATGCTCTGCAGTTCTCAGAACAGCTTAAAAACTTGATCATCACAAGACTGTTAAAACTGCTCAAAAAAACTTGGCCCGGAGGATTTTATGCATAACTGAACTTGCTTTAAGAGGAGAAACAAGAGATTACTTCTCTCATCAGATGATTCTGAGTAGTCTGGGAACATTTTACTGTACATGTTTCAGTTTTATCCTGTAGGAGGAGTAATTTCATAAGAATTCAACATTATTCCAATGGAATTATCCTTGGAGACAGAAAAGCCAATCCAAAATAGATGGAATTCCAGAGGACCAGGCTGTCTGGTAGTTCTTGATACAGTGCTACTGAGCAAGCTGCTAGTACAATAACCACAGCATCTCCTACTCTTTCCACAAAAAGCTCTGCTTAAGTCATTAAAATAATTTTGGAAGATTACAGCAAATTCATGGCAATCTGAAGTATTAAAGACACAAGGCAGTAAAAAAAAAAAAGAGGAAATTAAACCTCATCTCGAGTTATGTCGATTCATATTCAGCACATCTCAGAAAAAGTCTTCACTAAAGAAAAATGATACAAAGAGCCTGTCAGAAAGCAGTCACTACATACAAGGCAAAAACCTTGTTAGGCACCACTTGAGCAGAGCAGCATTATAGGACAGAGCAGAGTTTATGTAGGACTTGCAAATCTACACCAAGCAGAGGGTCTCAGACACAGTCCATGTCCCAGGCTACAGGTTCCCCACCCCCCACAGGGAAACAAAGCACACAAGCAGAAGGCAACAAACAAATCTGAATGAGTAGGATAGGATAGGAATAGGTTAAGATAGGATAGGGATAAGGATAGGGATAGGGATAGGGATAGGATAGGATAGGATAGGATAGGGATAGGGATAGGGATAGGGATAGGGATAGGGATAGGGATAGGGATAGGGATAGGGATAGGGATAGGGATAGGGATAGGGATAGGGATAGGGATAGGGATAGGGTAGGAATAGGATAGGAATAGGATAGGAATAGGATAGGAATAGGATAGGAATAGGATAAGATAGAAATAGGATAAGATAGAAATAGGATAAGATAGAAATAGGATAAGATAGAAATAGGATAAGATAGAAATAGGATAGGATAGAAATAGGATAGGATAGAAATAGGATAGGATAGGAATAGGATAGAATAGGATAGGATAGGAATAGGATAGAATAGGATAGGATAGAAATAGGATAGGAATAGGATAGGAATAGGATAGGAATAGGATAGGAATAGGATAGGAATAGGATAGGAATAGGATAGAGTAGAGTAGAGTAGAGTAGAGTAGAGTAGAGTAGAGTAGAGTAGAGAGTAGAGTAGAGTAGAGTAGAGTGTAGAGTAGAGTAGAGTAGAGAGTAGAGTAGAGTAGAGTAGAGTAGAGAGTAGAGTAGAGTAGAGTAGAGTAGAGTAGAGTAGAGAGTAGAGTAGAGAGTAGAGTAGAGTAGAGTAGAGTAGAGAGTAGAGTAGAGTAGAGTAGAGTAGAGTAGAGTAGAGTAGAGTAGAGTAGAGTAGAGTAGAGTAGAGTAGAGTAGGGTAGTTTAGGCTGGAAGGGACCTTTAAAGGTCATCTGTTTTAACCCCTCTGTAGCGAGTTAGGACATCTCCAACTAGACCAGGTTGCTCAAAGCCCCATCTAGCCTGAACTTCAATGTCTCCAGTAGCTCCAGCACACCCAGGTAACCAGAGCACCCTCTGTGCTTTGCCAAATGCCTCATGAAGAAACAAATGTACCGCAGAATTTGATCTGAGTGGACACAGCAGTGGTATCGTAGCTGTCTGTACCCTTCAAGTGCACCTGCTAACCACCTCCTCTGATACACAACTCACTATTGACACCAAACATGAACACAACACTGAAAACAGACAGACTGTCTACATGTAATCTCAAAGCTTTCTCTTCTGGCTCTTTATTCCACCAAGTCAGCATGAAACATCAGATTTGGTCTCAGCACTCAATGCCTCGTGCTAGTATGCTCACGGTTGAGTTCTACTTAAAATATGTCTGTAAATTAACATATTTCCAATTCAGATGAGTCATTTTATTATTTCTCACCAATTAGCAACTGTGGTCCTACAATCCTAAAATAATTCCAAGTTCATCTGTCAGTTTCTAATAATAAATCTGTCTGTATCCATAGTAATGGTTAATTCTGCATCTCACAGATTTGACAAAGGAGTGGTGAAAAACATCTGCAATAAAGTATGAATACCAGATTAAATAGAGCACAGCTACTGGGCTGCTTTCAGCTTCTTAACAGCCCCAGATTTTCAAATTTCTCTCTGATATAATTCCACTTATTTTAGGAATTTTCTAAGAATTCTATTGCATTTCACCCTCATTTACTACTTCCAGGCTACGCCTCTTCTGCAATCAAATTCTGCAAAAATCAATTTTCTTCAGCACAGATCATGCTGTGTGATTACAGCATGGGACACAGCTATGCTGTATTTCATCTTGCTGGTGTGAGCAGAAGTACCAGTAAAGACAGGGGTTAGAGCATGCTAGAAAAAGTGTCCACATGGTGGACACAAGATTCTGCAAGCAAACACAAGATTATATGTACAATCTGAAGCAGGCACTTAGCAAGCTGCCTTTAAACAGATGCCAAGAATCTTATAACCCCACGGTGCTGTCCAAGCTCATAAATCCAGATTCTTACCAGCCTCTGAAAATGCTATACCTGAAAATAATAACTGAGTTTTAGTTTTACAGTGCTATTTCCTCAGGGTCACACAATACTTAGATGCAAACTGAACACATTCCTTTTTGTGTATTCCTCCTACCCCACTAATAGGTTCCACAGAGCAAGGAGGCACTGACAGCTTTCCTCTCCCCACTTGGACTGTGAGAACCTCTGTTCTGCATCTTCCCTTTCACACAAGAATCAGGAAAGTTCACCAGCCCTCAGTCTTGAATCTCCCGAGCAGACTCAGGAGGCTAAGGCAGTAATACAACCATCTGCTTGAGTTTGCACGTTCAGTCCTAGATTACTTTCTCTTCCCTTAATCTTTTTCCAGCAGAATTTCTTAAATTACTCCTCTGCAGCACTCTGCCAGGCTGATACTTTGCAGCTGCCCAATCCATCATGCAACCTTTCCTCTCTAATTCCCCAAGACTCACCTGCAACTGGGTTTTTCTATTTTCTGGAGCAAGGTTAAAGATTAATTCTAATCTTCATCTGTTTCAGCCATGTAATGCTCTGTTGATATACTTCTCCCTGCTTTTATTCTGAAGCTTATCTAATTTATGAGTCTTAACTTAGCACATTTCCCATGTGATGCTTTCATATCACTGTGAAAACTCTACCACCTCTCTGAAATCTTCCTTCTTAGGTCGATTCCATTTTTTTAAATTCTCTCAGAATGCTGTTTCCAACTTTCTCTTCTAAGCATTTATGTTCTACTCTTTTCTGCAGACCACTAATGATATTATTAAGACAAGATGTGCCACCTTCCCATGAAAAACTCCAAAAGGGCTCTACCCAACATTTAATTTCTACCCAACGTAAAATGCCACAAAAGGGATATTATGCAGCTGGAGCTGTATCATATTTTGCAGCCCAAAGCAACCATAACACTGAAACCCCAGTTCGTAGACACCTTTCCTTCATAAGCAAATATAAAGGACATTTTCAGACTCACATCAAGAGACTGGTTGTCCCTTCAAAAAAAAGGGACCAATACCCAATCTATTGTGTTGTTTCCAAACAGTGCTGCTGTTCATCTCTTTTTAACCAGCCCCAACACACTTATTTCTCAAACTACCAATGTACAGAATAAAGACTGCAGCAGTCTTAAAACTCTAAACTTTAGATATAAATGCCTACAGTACCTAGAGAGCATTCTGCAGGGACAAGGCAGTCGAGGGGAAGAACATTAAATTGAAAGAAGTGGCAGATGAATATTGTTCCCAGATCTCCTACCACACTTTAATAATTTATTAGTCAAGTTATTCCCCTATGCTTAAGCTCTTTTACACACCTTTCTTGTTCTATTTGTTTAGGCACATTCTCACAGGCAAGGCTGTTCCAAATTCAGTTTTAAGATAAATCATACCACTAATAAGTAGAAGATCAAATGCATTCTGTAACAGGAAAGGAGGAAAAACTCATCCATACCATGAAGTGCTTTGCTTCTTGGGGTTTTTCTTTTTTTTGCTGTTGTAGTTGTTTTGGGGTTTTTTTCCCTCAATAGTTTTGAGGAATAGAGTCTAAGCAGGAGACACAGGTCATGTCAGAAGAACTGTCGTGTGGTCCATCCACACAGCCCCCCAAGAAGGCACTGAAAACTAACAGATGGCAATTTTTACTCAGAAAAAAAAAAAAAAGGCTCTTTAAGGTCAGTGGTAAAAAAAATACATAATAAAACAAACCTGCCTGAAGTCACCAAGTTCAAAGAGTAATCATAGTTCGTAAAATCATAATATTGGATAACAACTGTTCTCTTCAAAAAGTAAACAAGATCAACATTGACACATCACAAGACATAGAGGACTTGGCAATAGCTCCCCCATAGAAGCTCCCCCAAAAACAACTGATGTGTCATTTACCTTGTATAATTTTAAAAAAGAACATGTATAAAGACTGTAAAGTGACAGAAGTACTTGGTGCACCTAGCCAAGTGCTACAATAATCTCAAAATATTTTGTCAGTTATCCAGTGTTCTAGCTGGTCTCTGTTTTTATGGATTTTATTACCAGGCTACTTCTTGGCACCTCCTAAAATGCTTTTGAATGGGGGATGGGGTGTGGGGATCTGTGGCCTCCTGAAACACAGACACATCTCAGAACAAGCATCAGGACATGGAATATCAAAACAACAGAACAGTTCCCATCCCATCTGCATTTTTATCTCCTGAAACAGAAGATATGAACCACTGAATTTTCTATTTTACACTGAACTGCCATGCAGAGTCTGCCAGCCATCCCATTTCTGCTGCAGAATTTAGGTCAAGCAGCCACATATCCACAGGTGGTACTGAGCATGGGATATTCCTCTGTACTTTGCCAAGTGCTGGAGCTTGCTCCTACTCAATCAGCACTTGACAGTGACAAAGGATGCCTCCTCCAGAGCAAAATACACCATAAATTTTGTAGCACTTGTGTTGCATTCCATTTGTATTTTTTTCATAAACTGCAAAATAACATTAGTATTCTAAAAAGACAGAAATATTCAGTGCAATAGCAGTGTAGGTTGGATTGACAAATTCTGCATAAGAAATCAAAGCACACTGCAGCAGCAGATTTGGTTATTAAAGATTCTGGGCAGGTTATAACAGAACAGTAAGAAAAGCTTGATGCATTCTGTGCTGTCTGTCTTGAAATAATATAAATTTATGGGTCCTTAGAAGAATTCTTCTCAAGCTCAGCTTGCAGGGCACTCTTAATTTTTAATCATTTCTCTTGAGTCCTTCACAGTCTTATTGTGGAGCTGAGCAGTTAATGGAAACGCTGAGAGATTCAAGGAGCATACTGTATATTGCATCAGCTGCTAAGAAAAATTAAAGAACCTTCATATCCACAGGAAAATGTCTTTCTATCACCAGGTTCTCATGCCAGCAGGTACTTCTTTACAGATTTTCATCAGGTGCAATGACAGGAGGATGCAGTGAACTGTGAGTCCCCAAAATGAATTAATCGGATGCAAAAATAACTTTCAAGCTTGTGTTCATGTCACAAAGTAGCATTCAGAGACACTCCAATTTTATTTCCTGTTTCTTCCTCCAAACAAACACCCCAACTATCACAAAATGAGCCAGTGAAATAGAAAATTATCACTAAGAATATTGAAACAGCAGGAGTTATTTCAACTGGTTTTACTCTAACTTCCATCAGGAAATATTTCAACTTTCAAAATTATCTGCAGGCACAATCCTAAACATTATAAACCACAAATTTAAATTTGCATACTCATTTTTTATTCTTTCATATATATATATCACATGACATGGGATAAAAAGCCTGTTTCAATTTCAATTTATAAAAAGATAAAAAACATCAACAAAATCTTCCTGTCTTTATTTATACAGTGAGGCCAATGATTCTGTATTATATTCTACAAGTATATTTTCCCAAACTAATACATGTTTAAAGTTCACCACAGATGAAAATACAAATTCTCAAATACTTATTTCATTATGAATGAAATGAAACTTATTTCATATGCTGAACTCTGGTTTTCCCACTCTTATTTACAGTAAGAAATTCTGTCATTGCTTCCACTGTACTTGAGAATACTGACATGGTAAAACCATATTATCACATGAACTACATCTGGTACTAGAAGGTCTCCAAGAGATCCGACAGAATTCCTACCAAAGAAGGAAACAAAATTAACATTTTTGTTACTAGTATGAAGCTACCTGTATAGCCTGTTTTTCACAGACAGCTATTTATCAAGTGCCACCCTCCCTAAAAACTGCCCTATTACATTTATTGCAAAGCAGAGATTTCTGAGCAAAATAAAATAACATTTTAATGAGAAAAGTGAACTCAGAATAATAGTTTCATCTGAGACAAAGAAAACCAAGGCTGGAATTTTTCAGGCTGTGGGAGATTTTGTACTGGTTTTCTGCTTATATTACATGAAAACAGAGCTGTATTTTAGAAATACCTTTTAAATTTAATACTTAATGTAATATATGTCTAAATCACAAAAATTAATATATTAACTTAATTACTACAGAGAATATAGAATCATGGAATCACCAGGTTTGGAAAGGACCTTCCAGATCATCAAGTCCAACCATCAGTCCTACACCACCACAGCCACTAAATCATCTCTCAAAGCACCACATCTACCCTTTTTTTTAAATACCCCTAGGGATGGCAACTCCACCACCTCCCTGGGCAACCTATTCCAATGCTTCACCTTTGTTTCCATGAAAAAATTTTTCCTAATATCCAATCTGAACCTTCCCTGGCACAACTTGATCACATTTCCTCTTGTCCTTTCAGTGGTCATTAGGGAGCAGAGACAGACACAGACAAACACATATACCAGTATCAAATTAGTATTGCTCGCAATCAAAAGGCAAAATTCAAGGTTTCTGCTTCGACTTCATCTTCAGACCCAAATAATTCATCTGAAGTAGCAATTAGATATAAAATTTTTTGTCTTTGTCCCACATGTTGTCATACATTTTGAGGGTATTTATGACTAGGCAGAGATTTTCATGACCCTTGTTGGGAAGGCCATTTATCTCAATAATGCAGATGTAAAACAAAATGGAAAAAAAATGTCTTGGGAAAGCAAGAAATATAAGATAAGAGCAGTAACTTCAACCATGAATAACTTTACCCATGAAGTTTGCTTACATGAACATATCATATTCTGTAAATCAATACTGATGTCACTCTATGTTCATGCTACTGCATTACTAGACTAGAAAAATAGTGAAAATTTAAAAAGCCTAAAGACTGAAATGATACAGCCCAATTTGTATCTACCATTTCAAAATACTACAGAACAAAGGAGTTGAACCAGTTTAAAGCAGAAGGTCACCAACATAGCAAGAGTAGCTCATCAACTACTTTTATAATTTTCCCATGTCACAAACACAGTGTGATATTGAAATCTTGTTACAATTTGACTGCAAAAGGTTTCCCACTGAAAAAGCAAGTAAACACTTTGGCCAAATATTCCTGGAATGGGAGAGAAATAAACTAAAACAGATACAGAGTAGATTTAACTTTTATTTAAGCAGTCTTTGTTACTTTCCCTGTCTTAAGATAGGCAAGGGATGATTGGTTTGTTCTGTGTGGCTTTTTGTTCTCTTAGGGTTGTTCAGTTTTAAGATAATTGGCAAAACACTATTTCTGGTCTCTTACAATTTACTTAAGATCCTATTTTCCCATTTTTAACAATTTGATGTACCCAGGATAAATCACAGATGATTCACTCATTGTTATGCAAAATTTCTTTAGTCACCTATAAATCACTCTTTTTTTAAAAAATGCACACTTAGGCAGGACTCACTGTTGACTCTAAAAATAAGTGTTTGTCTTATCTGCTCCTGAATCCCATAGGAAGATGCTCTAGGAAGTGCAAACTCTTCTCTACAGGGTATTTAAAAGTAACCAGAAAACCAGAAGTTTCTTCCCTGAAGGACAAGACGGGTGTTGTCCTCTTCATTTCAGTTATCACATGGTTGAGGTTCTTTTGCTTATTTTTAATCCTGGAATTCCTTAAAACAAATTTATAAAATTCCATGGAAGTTAATTAATTGGGGGTAACATGGCCTAAAAGTCAAGGGATACAAATATTAAAATCTGGTCTATTATCTCTTGGTTTTGCAGTCTGATCTATTAAAAAAATACTTGCCTTCCAAAAACCTATACATCCTTTCCTTCCACAGTCATAATTTTTAATGGCAATGGGAACATCTGATGTTAAAAAAAAAAATCCTTTTGCCAGCAATCAAGAAATCATATTTAAGTAAAAATTGTCTTCATATATCTTCTCAATTAATTCGGATATTTTTATAGCTATAAAACTGACCTACAGCTAAAAAAAAATTTTTTTTTAAATTCAAAAAAAATTCCATCTGGTTCTAAAGAAGTGGAGATGACTCATTTTTACCTCAGCACTACTGCTATCTTTTGGCATATTTTTCTCTACACGTGCCAAATTTAGCAAATTTGTCTCATCTCCAGCTACAGAAAATCACTCTGATTGTGTTTAATTGTTCAGGTTTAGCCAAATTTTTACCTGCTTCAGGTCTTCATTCTTGTAGAAAAAAGCCATTTAGCAAAAGTGTATATAACTTGAGCATTTAATTCACAGCTCTGAACAACATAAGAATATAATTTTTACTATCACTGTGGTATGTTCACTCTCCTGAAAATACACTTCTTAAATATTGCACTTTTGAATTTTTTTAAAAAGCAAACATTTTCCAAAGCTCTATTAAATACTGCAATCCTTGACAGGGGGAATAACATCACATCTGAGAGCAGATAAATGATCTGCTATAGTTCCACCTCCCTTCTCCCTGTTTCCACTCATATGGATGGGGACATTGAATCCATCTCATCATAATATAAGGCTGGGTTTAAATTTAAGAGCCAAATTTCACAGAGTTCACACTGCAGACCTGGACAGAGGAACCTCCTCCTTGCTGAGGACTGTGCAGCCCTCCCAAAAACCCTCAGTGGACAATATGCTACCAGATATCAGCATTATCAGATAATAACTGGAGAGAGTATCAGGTTTACCTTAATCACAGTAAAATCACTGAAGAAGCCACTTCAGCCTGAATTTGAGTTCATGCCAGGTAAAGGGTGACCATAAAAACACTTTTTTTGCCTCACTTTTGCAGCTTAATTAACATAAGCTACATATTAGATGATGCTAATGGCAACATGGCCTCTACATTATGATCCTGTAAAACAAATAGTTCTGCCATTCATATTGGAATCTCCAACTACAAACTTTTATGGCATTAAATGATTTAAGTGTAAAATTTTTCTTCTTAGCACTGAGGTTCTACTCAGAGCTCAGACTTCTTACATGACTAAACTAGAGTAAGCTTATTTGCTTTTATTTGGAGTCATTAAAAATGGGAATATAACAAAAAGCTGCATATGGGGTGAATTGTGACATGAAAGAAAGCATTTTATCATACCAATGAAGTTAACACATTAATCCAACAGCTGAAAACTGAAGTAGTGTATAAACAATTAGCAAAATTGGGAATGAAGGAATTAATGGAATACACAAGAAAGATGCAGCAGAAAATAAAGAAAGAAAATAAAAATACTACTGATCCATAATCATGCAGGTCTCAGAGTCTGGCCACTGTGACATTTGCTTCCATCCAAATAAACAATATGTCTAACTATGATTAAATCACTTAAATCATTGCAAAGTAACAAGACTCTTAGTTTACTGTTAGGTGTGCCCACAGGTTTAAAGGAAAATGTCTATGCTTCAAGCCTGAACAGAAATGGAGACAATAACATTAATAATTAGAAATTGTCTTTAGTTCAAAAGTCTTTCTAAAAAGAGATCAGGTAATTACTAGAATTTACTTTATGAACTATTAGGAAATCCCATCCAAGAATCCTACATCTGGGCAGGCAATGGGCTGTAAACGTCCAGGGATGCAATGAAACCACATTTTAAAAAAGCCCACCTAAAGACTTAAGCTAATATTAGCAAAAATAATGGACTACTTTTCACATCAGTAGTCCACTAAGTAACCCAAAAAAGCACCATCACCTTCAGGGGACCACTTCAAAAGGGGAAATGCAGCATTTTCAGAAGGAGAAGGCACTGAATCTCACTGTTGCTGTGTGCAGTATTTAGGTGTCACGACAATTCTGCAAACAGACATTGGACTTCAGCTCTGTCAGCAGCTCCACATCCTGCAAAATGCTGCTGGGCTTCTCCTTCCAGACACTGACACTGCTTCCAGGAGACAGCTGCATGGCTTCCATCAGGACACAGGAACATCACCTCTGACTCCACAAGCTGTAAAATGCTGAAGGCTGAAAAAATCCACCAGGCAAGTACCAGGACATCCTTGCACTATTCACCTCCAAACATGCCAGCTGACACTTGCCTGCCTCTTGCTGTGTTTATGTCAAAATCTCAAATCTTATGAATACCACTGGACATCAAAATCTGCTTTTGTAAATGTTCCTCATGTTGTGTTACAGACTGCTGTAAACAATAAAAGGCAAATACAGATGAGCCTTTTTTTTTTTTTTTAATGCTTGAAGAGCAGTCAGAGGTGGGGGCACATTCACACACTGAATTAAGAGTGGTGACATTCAAGTTCTGAATGGCCACTTAATCTACTGATATGTCTACCTCTTTCTTTCAAAAAAAAAATGACCAAAGACACTGGTTACAAAGAGCACAAAGCCAAATCCTTCCATTTCATTAAGAGACATAAGCCTCTACCACACCACACCAGTTACCAGCCTGGTGACAACTATGCCTGCACCCAGCTTTGCATTAATAACTCATTAGTGACAGGTGTCCTCTCTTCTTGCCCAAATGAGAAGGCATTCAGAATTACCAAGTGTCTGGTGAGAAACAAAACCCTGGATATTCAGTGCTATCATGAGGACAGTAATTGATACCTGTTTCCTGATAGCTGTTTTATGGGCCACAAAAAAAGAAAAAAAAAAAAAAAATTATTCAAGGGACATGCTCTCCACAGAGACCATGTTCCCATCTTCACATCTCAAACCAATGGCACTACAGCTGTCTACATCATTGGCAAAGCTCTACAATCTCTACAGAGAGGTCAATGACCAAATCATCAGTCTGGGCTGAGGCTCTTGGTGGGAAGGAACATCATGGTGAAGCTGGAACAAACACCTTTAGCTTTTCCAGCCCTGGTTTTGTGAGTCAACTGTCTCTCTCTAGAATTTTACATACTAGTTTTAATGTGAACATGAGATATATTGCTGTAACAAAACCATCAACATTAAGTATGATCCCTCCACATTAACTTTGTGGCTGTCCATTTTGGCTGCATACCACTAGAATAATGGATGATGAACTTTTAAGATTAGAGGAACTAAAATTAAGATATACAGAAAGGACTGTTCCCACATCCTTCCAACTCATTTCCTACTGCACTTGCTATTTTGAGCTCATAAAGCATCTGTAAGTTCCAAAATTACCTCTTTACAAACCTGCATCCACAATCCTTTATTTAGGCAGAAGCCAAAATAGTCACAAAAAGGACAGCAACTCATCAGTCATGGTAATTTCCTTGGACTTCCTTACATTTCAGGCTGCTGCAGTTCAAAGAACCCCTTTTGTATTTGTATTTCCCTTTGTATTTGCAGGAATAAAACACTACAACACTAAGAATACCTGAAGTGAGGGCAGCAGATCAAGAAAACACATGAAGAAAGGGTATTTTGTGTTTGCTGTTTGGTCTTGTTCAATCCAACCACAAAATAAGGGATACACAGTATTAAGCAAGTTATGGAAGACTTTCAAGCATGCTTAGTAACTACTCCTAGGACAGCATTATAAAGGATTATGGATAAATAATTTATACATTCCTTGCAGAAAACCACAAAAGCAAGAAATTATCTGAACAGTCTTTTGATAAATTCAGCACTTGAGAGTTGCTGGAACTCAGGAAAAGGCTTACTAATTTGTTAGGGCAAAAAGAGCTCAAGTTACAAAGATATTTTTTTTCTTTTCAAAGGGTTTGGGCTTTTTTTTTTTCTCCTCTATTTTTCAAGCAAAATAGGAGATTATGCCTCCAGACTTTTAAGCATGATTGTATTTTAATGGAAAGCTGTGTTCTATATTGTAGAAAATGCAGACTTATAGGAAGTCTTATTAATGGCAAAAAAAATGACACTGAACCAATAGAAGCATAAAAGACCATTTCCTTTTCTATCCATCAACTCCCAGAACTCAGATCTCCTCCCACTTGAAATGGAAGGGCTTAAGTCATTATTGCTATTATGCAAATTTAACACTAAACTGTTAATACTTAACTGCCAAACAACAGGCAATCCTTAGAGATCAAAATAGTATTCATAAGCAAAATAACTATGGAAAAGAGCAATGCAAACTTCAAAACACAGAGGCCAAGTAGGGATAAAAACTGCAAGTACCTCTGAAAAACACAGCATTTTCTAAACATGCTTTCTTAAACCAATACAGATATAAGGCTGACTTAGGAAATAATTCTGGTTCTTCAGAAGAGACTCCAACAGTGGTTCTTCAACTACAAGTTGAAGGGAAAAGCCCTGACATCCAGCAGATAATTCATAAGAAAGCCATAATGTGTCACCTGGATGGAGGATGGCTCACAGTTGGGTCCTGGACTTCAGCATTTAAACACGTGGGAAACTCTCTTCTCTTGCTTTATTTACTAGATTCATTATTTCAAAAGTTGTGAGGAGAATAAAACCTTTTCCACACAGTCCCTGCCCTTTACAAGACAGGGACCTGTCTGTGAAACTATGTAGACTGTACTTGGATAACTGGGCACGGATGAAGTCTATTAGAAATAATAGGTTAGGCCAACACCTGTGTTAGTTAAGGAGGAAAAAAAAAAAAGCAATATTAACAACATAAAAAGAATTTCCCTCTTCAAATACATGTGTAACAATCTGCAGGAATTATTCAATATGCCAACTTAATAGCCCAAGCAGTAGCCCAGACAGCAGCTGAGTCTTCAGCAGTTCAGGAGATCATTTCAGAGACATCTGCTTGTAACAAAGCTCTCTTGAGGGACTCTGAAATAGGGAAGTTTCCTCCAGAGGCTTGGATTCCAAAAAGCATTTAGCTCTTCAGTGTTTACATTACCTCAAATAAATGGGAAGCCAGCCAAGAAGTTCTGCTGAGTCTGAGCTGTGTCAAACCACAGATGGAAACAAAAGCTCCAGTAGGAGACAAGGAATGGACAAGTCAATACCTAAACTTTAACTCCATTAAAGTGTTTTTTTAACTCTTTAACTCCATATGGAGTCAGTCCTATATCCTCACAACATTATGCCACTTCTCTACATCTCTTTTCCTGTTCCTATTTCAGGTGTTTTTCCTCTCTTCTGTGAAGCAGTTTGAAATCAAAGAATAAATAAGAAGCATTTATTATGACAGTGTTGTTCTAGCAAGAGACAACCTTGGCCTTAAGTGGTTTTGTTACATTATTTCAGACAAAGCATAAAAAAAACAAATCTCTTAAGCTGGAAAAACCATCCTAATAAAATGTTCTGATTCATAATGTAATTTCAAAGGCACTATTACTGCATATAAAATTTTCTTTCTTTGAGTAGTGCAGTCATAAGGTCTCTATATTAAGCATATTTTCAAAGTAATAAACACACTGAATTAAAATTGAAAGCTGCATCTTAAATACTGTGAAGCACAGGTATCTTTTTAAAAGTTAGCTATAGCTCACTTAGCAAAAGAATCTAAGAGTTCATTATATTTAAAACCACCAGAGATTTTGTTTCTAGGTACAAGAAGGAAAAAAAGCAGTCTATTTTTCCTACAACAACCTACATTTTTCTTTTTCTCTATTCTCCTTCAGAAACCAGAAGCCCCTCATAACCATTATGAGTTGATATGGAAGCTATACAGAAGATATATTTAACTCCTTCAGCCCATACCTAATCTGGAAAGGACAAATACTTTAATACTTTTAATACTTTAATAGTTATTTTCCTACACATTCACATATTTATTTTTTTTTTAATTTAAGCCTAATCTATGATAGAAGTGAACAGTACTTTATGAGGGATACTGCCTGTGTCTTCTGGATGATTTCTCTGTGTAACAACAATAATGACTTTGTAATAGAAATAGACAATAATTTCATTATACAACATTCATATATATTTGTTTTATGTTCCCTTGCATTTACACAAATAGCACAAAGCATTAACCAAAATGCTGGAATTAGTGATATGGAAAAGAAACAGTCACTACTTCAATATCAGAAGGTTTAGCCTTATGGCAGCATAAATAGAAGCAAGTATATTGGTCTTTTAAAAATGCAAATACATTGAATCAGAACAAGTGACGCTGGCACAGGTTAAAAGATTCATCAGAATTTCAAGAATTATGAAAAAATGGTAAGTTTCAAATATTTAAAAGTTCAGATTTATGACAAGCTCTTCATCTTAGGCCAAACCTGTCCTTTAACAGAATCACAGAGCTACCTTATTTTGTATTTATAGGTAACACAAAAGAACAGTGGAAGAAACATTCTCAAAGCACAGGCATCTTTTACACCATGATCACTTTCATTTGTCACTTTTCCAATTTAGTTTTTCTGTGACACCACAATAAAATTGTTTTCATGCAAGTTTATTGCAAGAAACATTGATCACACTCTGAGCTAGTAAGTGATACCAGTCCCATCTCTTGAATATTTTACTTTAGCACCTTTCATAAAGAATTCATGTCTGAGAATGTTGCAGCTCAGCAGAGCTGGACCCTCTTGTATTGAGGAAGCTCCTGCAGCTGTGGGCATCTGCTGTCACAGGCAGAACCACTGGTGAACACAAGAGATCATGGAATGGTTTTGGTTGGAAGAGGCAGAACACATAAACCATGCCAGATCCATGTACTGGAATTAAGGGGAAGAAGGGGAAAAACTTTGAAGAAGTCCTTGCAAATTTTAAAACAAAAGAAAAATTTTCTATTCCGACTTGTTTGGGGGTTTTGTTTTGTGGGATGTTTTACATTGGCTTCTGGTGAAAGGGCTGTTTTTAAACCCCTTCCATAGTTAACTTCTGGAATTTCTCACAGGGTACTGTATAGGGAGACAGTGTAAGCAGTGTAAGCAGGAACAAAAGAGGATTACAGAAACTGATGGTCCAACTCATTCCTCCACACACAGACACTCAGAACATGCACTGATGTGTCCCCTGGCATGCCCAACACCCTAACTACACGTGCTGGTGATGTGAGGGGAACAGACTGTAGAAGCACATGAACCATGCTGAAATAGCACCTTTTACTGACACTGTCAGATAGACCAGTTGTCTGACCCAGGAGAGCACTTCTTAACTTACTATATTCTTATTAAACACATAAGCATAAAAAAAAATAACTAAGAGTGAAATAAATAAGAGTAAAAGTTAAGAGGATCCAGTCATTATGCCCAGAGTATAATGTTAGCCAGGTGCCAGTCCCTGCTCCAAACCACTTCACTGAATCATTTAGCTTCTGGAAATGAGTCCAGCAATGCCCCTTTCTCAAGTCTGGCTAAGATGAGCAGATTGAAGAAACAGTTGCACATACATTCTAAAGTGGCAGACAAACTGAGAGGTCACCATCAGCTCCAACTTGAACAGAATAAGATGGACAGAGACATTATATCATGAAAAATAAAAGTGATACAATTTCCATTTTCAAAAACATTACCAACAAGTAGAAATGAATACATGCATTATGCAACATTCATCCTTCTGTGAGTAAGCAATTGCCTTGCTTAAGGTTTGCAATGTAATTGTGTTTGGGGAAAGAAAAGAAATTAAGCCCCTCAGGCAACTTCTAAATAAAGACTGATCTGACACTAGGAGCATATTTGAAGGCTGAGTCATCATTAGTAATGAAACCATTGACATTTGCTTTGCTTGCATTATATATAATTTTTAAACTGTCAGTTTCTCTTAGAAGGGCAGTGGTATTCCTGGACATAAACGACTTCTCCCAGAGAGCAAGCAACTATTTATTTCAGCAACAAGCATTAGAATTATTCTCATAAAGTTAATATTATCCTTATGTAATGACTGTAAAATCAGATGGGCCAGTGAAATGAAAAGAGACTCCTGTAAATGCTGCATTGATTGAAAATTAGCTTTGATGATACTGCCCTTGAAAGATGACAGACACTCACGATGAAAAAAATTAATCTCTCACTGTAATGTTTGCTCTTTTGGACAGCCACAGAACTGTGGCTTGTCTACATCTCATTTGCCTCTAGAATCCATCTTGCCTTATCTTTATGACATAAACACATTGACTTTTGTTAAGCATCTGTCAGTGTGTAACACTGGGATCTGAAGTAGAAGAAATGTCTCTAAGGGCACCCTATAAACAGACTGCATACATATACATGCAGTCTGTACAGTAATAGCTTTTACAATACAAATAGTAATTGAAATGTCTCATGATGCCTTGGAGGTGCAAAAAGTGTTTTATTTTTAGGAATAAATTGTCACAGCCCTTACTCAGAAAAAAAAAAAAAAAAAAAAAAAAAGGAACAGAGAGATTCAGTCTTCCTTTTCTTTGCCACCCTAACTTTTCTTCCCTCTGTGAGAAAGTAGGTAGGAAATCAGAAGAGTAATTCCATTCTATCTACTCCTCAAAATGAAGTGCAAGATAAGCTCACAGTATAAACTTGTCTTTCAGCCAGAAGGGAACAAAAGAACTTGGCACTTGGCTGCACAGGACCCACTCCCCAGGACAACCTAAAAGCTGCTTTTCAGTTCTGAACAAACAGCTTCAGCAGAAAAGCAGCAAGGTTGCCATCCAGACTGAAGCACCAGCTATCCTTAAGCACCTTGATACTGTTTTCATTCACTACTGAGACAGAAGAACAGGAAAACTGGAATTTGTTCTATATTCCAAGTGCTGTATCACAGGAAAAGGGAGTGAATGTCCACCACATCTTCAAATGCTCCAATTAGCTGAAACAGAGGATGCACATACAAAGAAGTGATGGCTAAGGCAATGGACTAAATATTTTCTCTTTTCTGATGACAGCAAATATTCTGGATCAGTTCCATATCCCTAACATTGGGATAATAATATGGTGCTCCCACACATCCTAACATCGCTGTGTAAATTCAGAAAACATTTTTTGTAAGGATACTACTGTAAACAAGGCCACAGCAGGGCCAACAAATTTATCCCTAATTTATCAAAACCTCAAAAGTTCAGGGTTAGGTTTCACATCTTTCAACTGTGTAATGGAAGAATGTATAATGAGGCACACAAAGGATACAGCATAATTAAATTCATTTTTTCCTTACTTCTGACAACATTTTGCTCTGGGACTCTGATACGAAGCTACTAAAGGCTCTCAATCATTCTGTAAAGGGCATCACATTAGAATAATGTCATTTGGTTGAAGATCTATTACTAGGTCTGTTTAGAAGCATGTAAATCTGTCAGGTTTTGGTCACCAACCAACACTGGCTTTATTTGCAAATTTCAGGAAATAAAGCTGTTCATGGCCTCCTGCTTGGCTCAGACCCAGCACATCATCTCCTGAACAGGTTTTGTTGCTTTTATTGATTTTTTATGCTTTTATCAGAGGTTTTTTGGCTGTTCTGGCAACTTTCAGTGACCAACTAGTTCAGAGTTGCCCTGGATTTGTAAAACTTCCCCTGTGGATTGGCTACCAGACTGCAGGAGCACCAAGACCTCCCTCCTGGGTTTTCCAGAAATCCTAAACCTTTTCTTCTGCTGAACTTGGAGAGGAGCATGGGGCAGTGGCACTCAGAAGTCACTCGTTATCGCTCATCCATTTTTTTTTTCCAGAGCAAAAGAGCTGGGTAGCAAAATCATGTGTGACATTAAGCTCCTAAATGATTAACTACCCAAGAGTCCCACAACTATCACAAGTATCAATTAATAAATCCTTTTCATCTTAAGTGCATTTTCTTCCTCTTACAGAGATGTGAACAGGGGGGCTAATCATTACAATGGTTAGGAAATGTATTTCAAATTCCACCCCATATTTTATTTTTATCCAAGGTATACATTCACATAAAAAATGTCCTTGAGGTTTTATAATTTTATTTTTTCCCTCGCTGATGTATTATTTCTTTCACAGCAATTAAATTTCCTTTTGGCCTTAAACTTTCCTGCACTAAGAAGGCACTGTCTTCTCATTTATCTCATAAAAGAAGTTTTCCATCATACATTTTCTCTGTCTCTGCTTTGTTTTGGTTTCAGTTTTCCTGAACAGATTGAGTTTTGCTGGCAATTTGCACATCAGCATTAATAAACCTCTACTGGGAGATTCATCATCTGACTGGAACATTTACAACACATGATTACAACTTAGAAACTGCAAAACATATCAGTTTTCATTTTAAAGTATCTTTCGGATTTGTATCTTTTAATTTCATGCAGAAAATAAATTCCTAATATTATTCTACAGTTTAAATCCTGTATTAATACTTTACATGTCATAATTTGGACATTTCTGCTTTGGGATACTGGGCTGAACCTGTAACCTGGTTAGAGAGCCCCAGGTTAAAAAAATTGACTTTTTTTTTGCACTATCAGTGGCAAAATGATGCAAGCAGTGTTTTCAGGCAGAAGTATTTAGCATAGCTTATTTTTTTTCCTTCTATTCTCAAAGCCCTGATTTTTTTTACTGAATAACTGCAAGTGCTGCTTTTCCTCTGCTAGAAACTGCAGTGAGAAAAAAAAATCTTTCAAGAAGAATTTCTTCAGAAGTATTTTAAGAAAAAATTTCTATGCAAGAGACATCAGTATTATATACACATAAACTTTGAGAGCACAATGCATAAATCCTGCACATTCATTCTAAATAGATCAGAGAATGCAGAACAGCATTTCTTTCATGTTCTGCAGTCATTTATTTTAAACAGGGGATGAACAGATAACAGCAAATAAGACATATGTTATGGCTCTATAGAAACAAAACATTCACTGGAGGGAAAAAACTAGTAAATGCTTGCTTCAAAATATCCCACTTATTTCTAAATATTATGATTCTTCACAGGCAATCTTTACTTACTTAATATACATAAGATTTCAGAGATGATACCAGAATGCTGAAGTACAAAATTATTATTTGTCTCATAGAACAGCAGCATCTACACAAAATGCTTACAGTTACTCCATTCTCTGCCCTCTGTAGGTGTAGACATGCATAAAGCATACAAATAAGAAGTAAAATTCTATTAGAGGTGATAAGCTTGTTTGTCAAGTTTATAAATTATGTATTTAATTTCATTGCTGAACTGTGAGAGAGGGTGCAGAGCTTGCCTTTCATAGGCATGACAGGGAACACTCAGACTCCCCAGGTTCTGCCTGGCAAATCCAAATGTGATCTTAGATTTGGTAAAGATGGGAATTGGCTGCAAGGAGCTCACAGTGTTTTCTAAGGAAATCTGAAGTAAATATTTAACCCAATAAATATCAAGAGTACACAGGAGCATCCAGCAGCTCATAAAAATATGCTGTAAATTCCAGCAGGCTGGAGCTGGGAGGGGCAGAGTTGTTTTGTTTTTAAACTGAAGGAACATTGTTATATATTTCAGAGATATTAAAGCTCTTGTCTTTTTACAAAAAGACAAATGCCACAACAGAGATAACTACAATTAACAGATGCCTAGGAAATTGTTAATAAAATAACTTCTAACAGCTGATGTAAGGAACAGTGGTATAATGCTGCATGAAGTTACATGCAAATAACAGTGCATGAGGTTGTGTTTCTATGGTGTGGTATTGCAGCTATGTTTATGGGATTAGTATCAGTCAGAAATGACATCTAGTATTTTTTACACTATTTTCAAATTTCTAATTCCAGTAGAGTTATGGATGTGCTACTACTCCATGTAGCAAAGCAGAAAACCACAACAGCTTCAGACATCATGGCTTTTTCCACAATACCACATAGAAAGTGACACTCACTGGCAGTGCATACTTTTAGTACTTTTCAAGAAAATTGTCAAGCATAATCAAGTACAGAAATAGAGCACAAAATCAGAGTGTATCATTTTAAAACACTCTCTCTTTGCTTAGTAGTAAAAGAGCAACAAGACCTCTGACCTGAGCTGCAAAGCATTTATCTATCTCATTCTCTAGGAAATATTTAGGGTCCTTTCCATTGACAAAAGCAATTCAGGTACCTGAGATGCTCAGGAGCTATGGGAATAGAGATTTTTGAGAATTTCATCTTAAATATCCAAATATCTCCACGACTTTTACCTTTAGGGTGTCTAAAAAAGGCCTCACTCTGGGTTACAAATTGGCTTTTATTGGTTTATGTAGCACTGACCACAGAGGTTAAACGTATGCCACTAAATGTAAAAGAAAAGCACCTCTACATGTGGCAGCTACATTTGGCTACCTCAAGGAAGGCTTTGATGGAAAAGCCACACAACACAGATAGTGGAAGATGATGGAAAAGCCTCTTCAGAGGACAGCAGAGCACTGCTGCCTCTCTCCACTTGCTTCTGAACGTTGCCATCCTGCCTCTGGGCACCATGCCCCCAGCACCCTTCTCTCAGAGGGTACAGCTGCTCTGCAAGGCACACTTCAAGACTATAGAACATATTTACCTAAAATATCAACATACTTGTGATGCATTTGCTCTGAGTTGTTATTTGACTGTTCAAAGCTCTAACAACACAAGGGGCTTGCAAGATATATGTTTCTTTCCTGATGAAAAGCAATGGTTGGACTCAAGGGGGTCTTTTCAAACAAGAACAGTTCTGTGATTCTGAAACCCATTTCTTCAGAAGTGGGTTCATTGAGGCAAAACCGTTTAATTTAAAATCTGGGTTCAGCAAAGAAATCCAAGGAAGGACTCTGACGAAATCTTGCCTTCATTCCTTCTCAGTGCTAGGGATAACCTGAAAATAACTACTCCTTTCAGTAACCTTAGCTGAGATGCTAATGTCCTCAAGCAGACCAAATAAAAAAGAAAAAATAAAAAGGAAAAAAAAGAAAAACAAACCCATAACCTCTAAACCTTCACACCCCCTAACAAAACAAACAATTAAAAAAATAAACTCACTTGAAATGCAAAACAAGTAGATGACCACGGAAGTTCTACCTGTACCAATAAATGCATGACAAACTAGCTTACAGGATAAGAGTCAAAAAAGAGAGTATTTATTAAGAAATTTTGTCTACTAGCTATTACATTTTGCTTTCACAGTATCCAGTGTTTACACATTGCAGCTTATTCTAGGAAAAAACATCTGTCCAAAATTATTTTTAACAAAAACCCCAGACATTACTATTCAGCTGCCTTGAAGGAAAGAATGCATAAACAGTGTCAAGACCTTAAAAAAAAAAAGCTGATAGACAGAGATAATGAACAAGCATCAAGTCAAGTTCAATACATTTACATACCAAAAAAGAAAAAGCCAAAATGGTCAAAAATGCACCATAACTCCATCAAATACATTTCACTATCCTAATCTGAATATTTGCTTTTTGCTATTTACCCCAAACAGCAGAGATTTGCACTGATAACATATATGCAAAGTGTTCTCTATTGAAAACAACCTAAAATAATGGTCTAATATTTATTAACTAGCAATTACATAATTTTCTAATTTGCCATGCACATTTAAAAGAAAAAATAGTTCTTAAAAGTGTCTGTGCAGTTAAAGGCAAAACCATTATGTATAGCTGAAAAATTAACAAAATTAATTGCCTACATTTTGAGTATTGGCCATGTTTTAGTAGAAAACTAGAAATACTCAATAATCAGTCCCTGATCTTTTCCCAAGCAGTGCAACTCTGCATTAATAATCTCTTACTCTCCACTCACACTTTTAACCAGAGGTTCACAGCAACCACAAAGGGACCACTGGAGAACCTCAGCTGCCTTGCCTGAGAATCACTTGGTCCCTGCAGTGACTCCTTCCTCAAAAACTGAAAGCTTATTAAAGAATAGATATATTGCATATAAACCCCATGTTAGAATTTAGAATTCTAACATACGTGTTAGAATTGCCAGAAGTCTTTTAGACAACAGAATGGGAAGGGCAGAAGTCCCACAGCATAAACTGTAGAAATGCAAGCTGTTCATTTAAAAAAACCTTTCATAAAAGGCTATGACTAAAAGGCTACTTGATAAATATTATCAAATTCTGGTACTAATGCACAGTGCTGTGTACTTCAAACTCACCTCCTGCAGCAGGCAAGTACACACTTCTGTTTGTTGAGCTTATCATATTAGCACAGGAAGGAGGAGAATCAGGATTTTTTCCTCTCCAAGACAAAGGCAGACAAAAAAAAAAAAAATCTACTCTTTTTATACTGCCAGCCTTACTCTTCAAAACAAGATGACACAGCAAAATGGATATTACAGTGCAAACACATGCCCACACTTAGCAGAAAGAGTGAGGTTGCTGATGCAAAAATGAAGGGACCAACTGCTTTACTGAATTCCAAGAATTCCATTTCCATTTAATTACTGATGAAAAATTAAAAAGAAATTTAGAAGCTTAGAGTTCTCACATAAACTTAGAAATAGCTTGAGCTGTGGTAGTGTTTTGTTATTATACTTTTTGCAAATTAATATGGATAGGGATGTTGCAAAACTGAGATAAATTAATCTGCACTGACTTTCGGAGCGTTAGATGTAAGATCACTTCAACTTTCAGATGTTAAAAAAATATCCTTTGTTTAGCTAAAATGTCAACCATACAGCTGGAATAAGATTTCAAGGCTGACTGACATTTTTTTAAATATGAAAACTAGCTACTATGCAATAAAATAGCGTATATCATATTTAAAAATAATGAAATAATCAGACTGTAATCTACTTAATCACATGCAGGAAGCTTATACTGAACCATTCAATGACCTGAGTGCTTCTACACCTGTGGGAAGAAACCTCCCCAGCATGCATGGGCCTGAGGGTAACCAACCCCCTGGCTGCACAGGGTCACAGATGTGCTCCGATTTTTGCTCCTTAATTATAATGGCAAAATAAGTAGTTTGCTGGGAAGTAACATAATACCAGAATACCTTTCACATCATTAATCTTTACATTGGTTTAAGAAAACTCGGGGGGGGAAAAAAGGTCTGGTTTTCAAAAGTATTGGGCACCTGTAGGTGCTAATATCAATTTGTAGGCAGGGAGCTCTGACACAAATCCAGAAAACACTCTCCTGTTCACATCCTCATGCAGTGACAGCTTGAAAGAGAGGAATCCTGATGAAAGCACAAGAAGAAATAGAAATAGTATACAAAAAAGCTGTAACTGGTAAAACTTCCTACTGCACTACCCTTTTCCTAGCCTTTTGGCATAATTCTGAACTATATGAAAGCACGTCATGACCTTACAAAATCACCTAATCTATAAAATTTTATATAAATGGTCCCCTCTAAAAGAAGATTGAGGTTTTTAAATAAAAAACAATGAACACTAGGATAAGAGCTGTGAAAGATATCTTCTCTTCCCCAATTTAATCAAAATGGATGAAATTCATCTTGCAGACAACCACCATCATCTGAGCTAGTTACATGCAGCTCATCTTCTGATCAGAAGAATGAAAACAGTCTCTTGTCAGGTGCAGTTTATCTGCTCTATATTCAATGCATAAATCAAGATAAGACTAATTCCACCCAGAGTGACTGGCAACTTTTCAGTGAAATAATAGCACCATTTAGCAGGTAGAATAAAAAATTTCATTCTTGCATGTGAATTCTCCCTAAAGAACATCTGTGCTTGTTAAAATTTAAAATAATCCATTTTTCATTTGTAATGTGTATTAGAAAGTTGTAAAGCTCTTTGGGACTTAAAGGACTTAGAGATACTACTGACACATGGAAAGGGAAAATCTTAACATAAATAGCTAAAAACTAGTCTATGGGTTAAGAATAATTTCGATTCCTCATTAAAGTGAATACGTGGAGAATGGATTCTGTAATTCCTTTGTAGCTTCATCCTCCCATGCTACTACACACAGGGAAAACAGGGAAAAACAGGGAAAAAACAGGGAAAAAAGTTCTTACCTTCAATTGGAGTCAGGAAAAAGGTTTATATATATATATATATATATATATGTCTTGCCTTATTTAACAAAGGTGCTTCAGGCAAACAATTTTCCTAATGCTGCACATGCTCAAGACTGAAGAAATTAATCACCTGTAATTAAAGCTGAATTAGTGTATTACCTGGTCTAAATATCAGAATAATAGTAACAAATACGTTTTATCAAGGCTTGTCTTCTCACTCAAATAAAGAAGCATTTCTGTGGACCATTGATCTTCACCATCCCTTCCTCTGAGCCTCCTTTCCAAAGTGCAAACAGGCACAAGCACCTTTCTAGACAAGAGATAAAAGTGTTCTTTCCTAGCACAGACAAGGAATTTCAGGCTGACTCTGCTAAAGCATTTTTACCTAACAAGAGACTGCATTTAATGGCATTTGCCTTAGCATTAATATATATGTGTCTCCCTGAAAAAACAGACTGGAATTAACATTTGGTCTTCTAAATGGCACAGAGTGGCTCTGTCTTTAATATCCAATATAAATGGCTCTGTCTTTAATATCCCACAGGCATTTAATATAAATTTAACAACTTTATAAATTTAACAATGGTAGGATTAGCAGTTGCAAGGGATTGGCAGTTTCTCTCCTTTCCCTTACCCTATGATTACTGCAAGAGATAATTATATCCAAGAACAGAAGGTTTAAAGCATTCCTGGCTTTCTGTAAATCTCAACCCAAGTCTGGCATTGGCACTGAAGAGTAGGATTTTCATAAACACCTAAATTACTTGATTTAGTGCTCCTAAATCCACCAATCATGTTGAAAAAAATCCCTTGTTTCCTACTGCCTTTCCCCTTTAAAGACTACATATTCTCTATCCAGGTAGCTGCCAAAAAAGTAAAGTACATAAATGCTAAATGCAATATATCCTTAGTTGTTGCTATATCCTAAGTTGTTATTGTAGAGCCTCCTAGTTCCTAAGTTCTGGAACAAAAATCTAGTAATCAAGAATCCATTGCAGTGAAAACTTTGTAAAATTAATACAGGAATTAAATCAGTTTATTTCTTTCTCATCATTTGTCAAAGATTACCACTGTCAGGAGGGTCATGTTCAGCAGGTTTGTATAATTCCACAAATCACAGTCTCCAAGTGGAAGTTATCACAAGTCTAGAAAATGATACTCTGAGCCATGAAAAAACAGCTTTCCTTAGAATCAGATAATAATTTGGGCTTTAAAGGTCACCTAACCCAAACACCCAGCAATGAGCAGGGCTACCTTCAACAGATCAGGCTGCTCAGAGCCCTGTCCAACCTGACCTTGAAAATTACAGGGTTGAGGTATCCACCACTTCTCTGGGCGACTTGTTCCCATGTTTCACCACCCTCATTATAAAAATTCTTCCCTCAGCAGAAGCTGCTGTCTTCACAGCAGAGCTGCTCCAATCCTCTGATCATTTTCTTGGCCTCCTCTGCACTTGATCCCACAGCTCCACATTCTTCCTGTCTAAGGGGTTCAAAAAATGGACCCAGTACTCCAGGTGAGGTCCCACAAGACCACTTTGACCAGCTGGCCACATTTTGGCACAGCCCAGGATACACTTGGCTTTCTGGGCTGCAAATGCACACTGCTGGCTCATGTTGAGCCTCTCACCAACCAACACCCCCAGGCTGTTTTCCTCAGGGTTGGTTTCAATCCATTCTCCATCCCTGACCAAGGTGCAGGACCTTGCCCTTGGTGTTGCTGAACTTCAAGCAGTTTGCACAAGCCTGTCAAGGTCTCCCTTCCCACACCACACACTCTTGCAAATACTCATTTCATTCTCATAAAGTAAATCCTTTCTGCTGTCCTTTAGGATATATATTCATAGATATTCTAAGTGTATCTAAACCATAGTTATTAAATTATTATGTTTTATAATAAATAAACAACTGTTTAAAACACAAACAAGCAACTTATCCCTGGAAAATTCTTTCGTATATTTCATCTGTGGCTCTTAGTTTACCTCCAGAGAGAAAAAAACTCTTTGTTTTATTCAGACACCATAGAAAAAAACTCTTTGTTTTTTTCAGACACCATGTCCCCTGAACAACAGACATCTGGGTAGAAGCCAGAATTTAGGTTATGAGAAGCATTTTTTTTTCTTCTCAACATTGTCAATGTTTATGTTAGCAGCTATTCATCATAGGCTTTCAAACAGAAAGTAGGATGTCTTTCTGCAAATATTACTTTGTCTTATAGGCAATGAAGTAAAGTTATTAACAGTACAGACTATCATGCCAGGGTAACTTAGCTAAAAATGTTGGTTCCAAGCCAGGCCTGGAAATCACACACAAATGAGAAAGCAAAGTTTAAGAAAGTCTAATGAGTTTTGTTTTTTTTTTATAAAAAGAAGCTTTAAAGTTTGTTCTTGACTGTGCTTCCTGCAAATTCCAAAGATAATATCATTAACTAAAGGGGATTTTCCCTGACTTACCAGCTGCCACGTATCATCTTACTATGTTGTATTTAACACACCTCAGTGCAAAGATAAATCAATTTTTAAAAGCTTCTTTGCTGTAGTAAATTCTGAATAAAGCACAGAATAAAAGGAAGCTAAATTCTCCTCCAAGCAGCTGGGTAAGTGTAGCTGCTCATTGTGAAATCTCAGGTCCCTCCCACAGTCACCAACCACCTTTCCAGCCAGCCAGCTCTGCTAGAGATAAAAAAAAGTCTTCAGCAGGACTTGCTGTCCAGCTAGAGAATCCTACTTAGTTCTCAGGAGGAAAGTCACACACATATTGTACCCAACAATGTCTTTCTTCATCTGGCACCATTCTGACAGCACTGGAATCAAAGGCTCCCTCAAGCCCATAATACCTGGATCAAATCCTCAGTTACTCTAAAGTTTTACTTAACCAAGACACTGAACCCAAACTGATTTTTAACCAATTTTTGGTGGAATCAGAAACAATGGGCAACTAACACTTAGTAGAAATTTGCAATAGGTTTGACTGTAATGGTTTAATTAAAAGATTTTACTTCTCTAGGTAATTTGGCCTCTTGTAGGTTTTAGTAACCTACAATAGAACTTGAGCAGATATGAAATAAAACTTCAAACATTTTGCTTGAGGTTCAGTTTGTCAATGAATTGTAAAACTTTTTCATCCAAGAATCAATTCTACCTCGAAATACTTAGTAAAATAAGTGCTTTGAAGCTTACATAGCAGCATTTGTCCTCTTACACCTTTGTGTAGACAACAATGCAGCAGAAAAGGAAATGAGATATTGATTTACCACTGACATCAGTTTGTAAATCTGACTCTATGACTTCTCCTATAAGCACTCCCCACCTATGCAGAGCCCACCCAAGGCAGATGAATGTGCTCCTCATGACCACAGATAAAGAAATGAGACCTTATTTAACAGGTCTATACACACTCCTATCAGCATTTATGTTCTACAAAGAGCATGCTTCATGCTTCTAAGATGGATCAGTAAGTATAGTGGGTGCTACCAGGACAGAGTTAATTATAATAGTAGCCCATCAGGAGCTCTGTTCTGGATTTGTGTCTAAAACAGTTTGGATAATACACCAGCTTTTCAGCTGCTGCTGACCAGTGCTTGCACAGTGTCAAGGTTTCTCTGTTTCTCACTCTAACATCCCAGCAAGCAGACTGGGGATGGCCAAGAGGTTGGGAAAGGACACAGCCAGGAAAGCTGAACTGAACTGACCCAAGGCAAGGCTGGATGGGGCTTTGAGCAACATGGTCCAGTGGGAAGTGTCTCCAACTATGGCAGGAAGGTTGGGCCTGGACTACCTTTAAAGTTCCTTTGAACCCAAACCATCTGTGATTGTATGAATGGAAAACATTCCATTCCTTCACTTCAATTCAACTCATTTTATTAAAACTTGTGGAGTTTTTTTGGTTTTACTTTCCCAACTCTTCTCCCCACCCCATTCAGGGCAGGGAGTGAGCAAGTAACTGGGTTAGTGCTGCCCAGAAACTAAGCCACTACAGTGAGATCTGGGGTTCATTAAAACTGCCTAATTTTCCTTTACATTTCCTTTACACCTCCAGTTCTGTTGTGTCTGCAGCAACAATTTTTTAATGCAGCCACATTCTATGCATCTTCACCTTACATTAAGCAATATATCAAGGGCACTACCTGACTGGCTTTTACCATATGTTTCATTAAATTGCATAATTCATCCAAACCCTTCTCTAAAATGCAGTCATGCTAAGGGATGCTCATGCAAAGCATTTTAACTTCAATATAATAGGAATCAAGAAAGAAAGGTCCTTAAAGCTTCAGCAAATTGCCTTTTATATATCAGGCACTTTGCATTTGAAGCTCTATCATTACAAGAGCTGGTTCATATCCTTACATGAACTTCTCTCATGAACACCATACTGAAGTGGCAATAACAGGACATCACCTTACTACAATAACTGGTTTTCTGTATAGTTTTCCACTCCTCTTCTAATATGTCTTATGTTTCATTTATTGGTTTCTGTGTACTAGATAATCTGCTTTACTATACTAACAAGGAAAAAAAAAACCCTGGCAAAAACTCCCCAGTTAGGAGGCCTTACACATAAAGTAATATGGTCTAAATAAAGAAGAGTCTTATACTTGTGTCTTTGTTAACTTTCATCTGCCATCACACTACCAGGTCCCTCTGGCTGGTTTAAACCCTTCTGGAGATGCATGCAAGCTCTGCTTTGATTCATCTACATTAAACTGAAGTCTGAAAAACATGGCCATTTGTAAATGATACACAGCATCTGACTCAGTTTGTCTTCTCAGAGTTCAAGCATTTACCTCATTCCAAAAAGAAAAGGAGGAAAAAAAAACAAAAATCAAGATGGCTATAACAGACAACCTTCATGCTTGAAATTAATGTTCTTTTCACAGAAGAGTCACAGCAGGTAGCAAAGCAAATGCTATGTCCAGTTTCCATTCAAAGTGTTAGCCCTGTGACAGCTGATCTATTTTCAATAAAGATTATATTTTGTTGCAGGAGATAGAACCTTCTTGTGGACACAGAACCTACCACAATCAATTTAAAACAACCCTTGCTCACAACTTGGCACAGAATCAATTATAAGCAAGCCTTTCAAGCTTATTAATGAAGTGTTTCTAATACAGATCCTACAACTTTATCCATTGCTTGATCTCAGAACACATCAGTGATGCCTTTACAGTTTGGATAAGTGATGTGCTGAGTACATAACACTCACAAAAAGCCTGAGCTTTACTTCAGAGACTACTGGATTACAAGGTGAAGGCAAAAAGCATTTGGCAGCACTATCAAGCAGGAAAAACATGGTATAGAACACAAGGGACAACAATCCATAGAGCACTCAGATCTCAGCTCTTTCCCCTCAGCACTGATCCTCTCCCATCCTTCAAAGCTTGATTCACTCAAATCCATGTTGCCACCACTTGTCCTGCTCCTCTGAATTTCACTTTCTACACAAAATAGAGACTGCTTACAATGAAAGGTGAGAAAACTTGACAGCTGCTTTCAAGAATTGAAACAATTCCATCCTTCTGCTTTCCTTACCATTAAAAAAATAACATATCGCAACAGCCCAAAATCCCCAGTGAGGGATCTAATCTCCTATGCTGGGCAATCAGATGGCTCTCAAAATAGCAGGCCATGCCTTAAAAAACACAGCAAAAATACTAAAAGCAGTAAGCCATCACAAAAGCTCTTCAGATTAAATACAAAGAAAGGAAAAATTGAGTTCTTTAATGTCCAAATGACTTCCATAAGGCTTCTTTGTTCAGAGCTTCTGAAGTTAAAGAGGAATCCTACACATATAGAATCCTATTAAGAACAGCATTACTGTTCATCCATATTTGATCTATAACTTTGTATAGGCTCAATTATCAGTATTAGGACAAAATACTCAGATCAGAGATTTTCCTTCTGTTTATTTCAAAGATTAGAGGCATTTTGATATGGAGTTTAGTCAGTGTTGGGTTTTTTTTGAGCTAAACTGAAGGTTAGACAACATAATTACAATAGTTCCTCCTGGCCATGCAGTTATGACACCCCAAAATATGTTACACTACTTTTTGTTCTGTTATTATTCATTGTGTTGCTGTCATGCCCTCCGGATAGAGCTTTTGAAAGCAACAAGTTATTGGAAGGCAGAAAGCAGAGAAAGAGAAATCGAACAAAATCTCAGCTAATAACTAAAAATAGAAGCCCTGAAGTGGCAGCCAAGTATCTGTTACAGAGCTAATTTTCTTTAAAAACTAAAACAGAAAACCTGACTTTTACTTGCTGCATAATTTGAGATGATTATTGATCTTTTTTGATTGCTTTTTTTATATATGCTGTGCTTTTGACCCAATACCATACTAAGAGCCTGTATCAGTATTTCCTCATAAATAAATTGTATTCCTTTTGAGGATAAGGGGGTTTGTTGTGGGTTTTTCTGAAACTATCAAGTTCCCATTAACAGTTTTTCAAATTTTCATTTTAGATCAATGTAACCCAAGCCATACCAATGTGTTAGGGTTCCACTGCTCTTCTCCATCTCCACTGTGTTATCTTGGCAATTGCACAAAAATGGCACAAACAGAACTCATTTCTTAAGCAAGGAACATGCTGTAAGCCTGTAGCTGGTCACGTTGGCACTTGGAGTTGTTATTATCATCTCATAGATATTAAAGTTTTTCAGGGATTTTTAAAGCATATAATGTCTATCAAAATAATCACCTCTGCTTGTTATCTAAGCTACATTTGTGACCATACAACAGAATTTCATCAAGTATTTTGTGTACCTGTGCACCTCAAACAGTTTTATAGCAACAAGTGCTGTAACATTTTGTTAAGGAATAGGAATGGGATAAATTTCAATTAGTTGTAACAACAAAAAACAACCTTAAAGTAGATTTTGCTAAGTTTACTAGTTTACCAGCCTGGGTATTACCAAGGTAAAAGGCTTGTGGACATAATCATATCAAATAAAACCTATTTCTAAATATATGCTTGAAAAACAATGCTTTTTTAATATGTATAAATTCAGATCATTATTTCTATAGTCTCCATATATAGAAAACAACAAGAAAAAAAACCAAAACAAAAACACTAAAAAAGAACATTAGTTGAACAGTGTCCAAGGGGCAACCATAAAAAATCCAAATAGTGAGCATGTAGTTTTACAGCTACTGTTTGAAGATTTATTTCTTTACATGGAAATACATCTCTGAAAATCTATGGTTGTTACAGCTTTTACTGCAGGTACAGTTTACTTGATCTGATTCTGCTAGCAAAGTACAAAGATTTACAACATAACACAATGAGACAAAGAAGAAGAGTATCTTTTTTGTTAAGTGTCACTTCTCTCCTTATCCCAACAAAAGAAGGAGATGCAAGTTTCAAAAAGATTGTATTTTTTTACAGACAAATTAAGTCTTTAAAATTCATGTTTTGTGCTGAAGCAACTCTGCTAACAAAGGGCTATAGCTACAAAGGTTCTTATGCAGCTCCAAGCTTCTTCATGCTGCAAAGAAATACATCCAATGAATGCTGATGTCTCGTCAGCTGTGGCAAACCACAGAGTCGTGGAGTTCAGGCTGAAACATGAATATTTTTGTTAAAAGCACACTAAGCCACCTCCCCCCAACTCCTGATGACAAGCCGGGTATTACATGATGTTGCAAACAGGCAGTTCTGAGCCCGAAACCCATCCTTATCTTCCAGGAGAACTTGAAATGGAAAGAAGATTCTTTGAAGAAGGTCTGAAGTGCTGAGGCAAGGTGTCAATTAGTGCTGTTATCAGTCCTCAGTCAGAAACCAAGACTCAGGTTTTGTAAATAAGGCTGTGGAAAGAATACACCTCTCTGCCTGCTCCCCATCAAACTCTATTCAAACAGGGAATGTCCAGAAAAGGTTAAAATCTCCTAAGATACCAACTGTGCTTGTACTCTAACAAACCTCATACCCTACCCAGCTCCAGTCAGCAGCAAAGCCAAAGCCTTCCTGGCAGTAATTCCAGACAATTACTCAGCAGAGAAGCAAAGGAACAAACAAATTAACTTCAGATTCAACGCTCCCATTATTCTAGTAACTGGTTATTAAAAGTTAGAGAGATGTGAATTATGTTTCTTTATTACACAAGCTATAGCAGCCTCTTGGTAGAAAATGACAAAAAGCCATGGGGATTCACAGCACATTTAAAAAAAAAAAAAGGAAAGGAGAATAGAGGCTTCACTTTTCAGTTTCCCTAACAAATAAAGCAATACTTTAGCAACACCACATCTTCCATGCCCTCAGCCCTGACACTCATGCCAGTAACATTGCTGATTCCAATGCAGTACAGAGACAGGTATCAAATGTACAAGTTGAAAGTGTATGAGATCACTTAAATATTTCCAAGACTGCAGACTATCTTTTGATTTACATAAATAATCACTGTTAAAGCTAGTTGTCAAGCTTGTAATAGTAATTGCACTATTAAAACATTGCTAAACACCACACGTAAATATCTATTTAATTGGATTTCTTCCTTGTATATCCTTTCAAATCAGTGCAATAGTGTAATATTGTAAAAATGTTCATTATTTCAAGGAAAGAAATACTCATAAAGGTGGGAAGCACTGTTAATATGCAAGAAGCCTGGCTGACAGCATGGCTACTGAACCCAGATTAAAGTCTGCATAGAGTTGGAGGAGACAAGAGCCTTTCCAAAATATTAATATTTATTTTCTTACACAGGCAACACACATGAAAAACTGCATTTAGTCGTGGACCAATGAAGTGTCTCACACATTGTGCATCTCTCCAACTTAATCTGGGACTTAGTGTTCATTTCTGCTGCCTTTATTCTTTGCAGTGCAGCAGTGGAATGAAGCTCAGTTTATCAGAGCAAGGCTCCCTGGAGATTTAACAACACAGATTGCATCATCCCCAGCATATTCTGACTGCAGCCATTTGACACAAATACATTCAGATGCTGAACACTCACTGCAGGCACTGGATACAGTCCCATGCCCTCTGCAAGACAGAATGGGAAGAAAACAAGAGACAAGATGGGCTTTCCTTTTATGTTCACCTTAAGAATAAGAGAAAGGTTGACAGCTTCTGGTGGCAAAAAACATTCATGTATTTACTGCAACATTTTATAACTGGATATTGGTGAGCAGAAGCATGATGTAGGTGCAGCTTTATTGCTAACAGATTTAGTTAAGAAAAACATCTAAGCATTACCCACACTAGCTCTGCTGCTTATCTGCAGTTTGGACAAGAAAAGTAATTTCTAAGAATTAAACTGTGCAAAAGGAACAATTAAAAGCAGTAATGCTATTAGTAACTTGGCATTTATAAAGAAATTAGGATAACTAGTTTTGCACTGTATTTGCATTCAGATTAATGTTGTGCAGCATTAGTTTTCCTCTGAAATAGTACAGATTCTTTCAGCAAACATTACTGAATGCTAGATATCTGAACTTTTCAAACACTATTTGCCAAATCCTTTTTCTCAGAAGGCAGCTGAAAGATTTCCCATGAACTGCAAAAGATCTTAGGAGAGGGATTTGAAGTCTATTTAAATGAAAAAGAAAAGGAAAGGGAAGAGAGGAAAAGATGATTATGTAATACTAATTTTATGTCACAGAATCAGATTCACTTAGTGCAAGTCACTATCAGATAATGCTAATACATGGGGCATCTCACACATATTTTATGAACATATCTTTAATTTAGGAACACTTTTTCCACCTAAGCAAAGGTGTCCAGCATGCAGTAGTGTAGTGCTAAGCAACACATTATTTCCTTCTGAGAGAAAACAGAACAAAAGATTCCTTCTTATGGGGCTGGCTGGGCATTTAACTTGGGTACCATTCCAGAAGCAGGTATAAAGCAGTAAGGACATTACAGACCATGACAGAGGACAGGAACAAGACTGACAGTCTCATGGTTGCTCCTACTAGGCTTGCATAATTTAGGTGTCACAATAAAAAGCTACTTTAACTATTAACTTCTGTAGTTTTAAATCCACATCATTACTAAAACAACTATAAAGTTTTAAAATGCTAATACAGTCACTTTTAAAAGTGCCTCTAAAATAAGTCAAAGATGGACCTCAAAGCCTACAAACTTCACTGGACAATGCTGTAACCTGTAAAAATAAAGAAAAAAATAATATACTGTGGTCATAGAGCTAGAATCAGAAAATAAATAAAAAACCCCAAACTGTTAATATGTCATCATTATAAATACGTGGCATTTGAATAAGATCCATATAATATGACAGAAGAGCCAAGGAATTTCCAGAGGGCCACCAGATAAACATCCTAGGCTCAGCTCCTCTTGCATACACACTGCCATTGATGAGATTGATGCTTTAATATCAAATTATCTGCATGGCTAACTTCATAACTGCTGTACCCTGAGCTACACAGCTGAGAGTGTTGTGATGCTGGTAACAGTAACAAGTCACAACAAAGAGAACTAAGAACTAGCAGAAGTTAAATTTGTCCTTATTTGGAAGATACAGTTTACTTTAGTCCATGTGTTACCAAATGAAATCCAGAATTCATACCTAGTTCTGACAGTAACCTGAAAAAAGTCCTGTTTCACCATTATTACTCTTCTGCCTCCCCCATGTTCTCACCTGAACTACTGAAACAACTTCTCAGAAAGCAGCAAAGATCAGGTCAGAAAACTGCCTTTTGGGTTACCTTTTTTTTTTTTTTAGTGGCCACTGAAATTTCCCAAAATCATAGACAATCTGTTTCCTATGATGAAAACAGAAAACATCAAGCTCTCAGATGTTTCCTAAAAAATTTAAAAGCCTCTTACATATTGACTTCTCAGAGGTTACCTCAAGTACTATCAAAGCTATTGTTTAACAATTAGGGATTCTGGCTCAAAATCTCACTGCACCAGGCACAGCAGAGGAGCAATTCAATCCCAGAAGGCTCAAATCTGCATATCAGATGGAACAAATATACAGATGGAGGTGAGGTGGGACAGAAATATGAACAGATCAAAGGAATGCATAAAAGAATAACACTTTCAATACATATCCACCTCCTCTCAAGGCTTAAGGATAAACACAACACAGCTCTTTTTAGAACTATCAGAATGTGCAACTATAAGGTGAGGGTTTTTCCACTGAATTTTTCCACAATTTTACTACTGGTTTGGGAAAAATGGGATCCAACGATAATGATATGAATTGATAATGATAATGATAATGATAATAATAATAATAATAATAATAATAATAATAATAATAATAATAATAATAAATAAAAAAAAATTGTAGAATAGTTTGGGTTGGAAAGGACCTTTAAAGGTCATCTAGTCCAAACCCCCTATAATCAGCAGGAACATCTCCAACTGGATCAGACTGGCCAGAGCCTGTCCAACCTGACCTTCAATGGTTCCAGGAATGGGGCATCCACCACCTCTCTGATCAAGCCATTCCACTGGTTCACCTTCATGATAAAAAATTTCTTGCTTCTAACAATAATAAATAATTGCAACATGAAAAATTTCATTTTATTCCAGAACCTCTCCATTTCCCCTGGGAAAGCCAAGGACACTTCCCACCCTCATTGCCAGCAAGCTCAGTTCCCAGCTGAACTGCCCCTCTCCTACACCAGACCCAATGGACTCTTAAGATTTCTGAGGCCCTTGCTCCCCACTTGGCAGGCTAAGAGGCCAGGCTGGCACAATTCCTGCTTCCTGGCATTCTCAGTCTTTTTCTATCTATTGGGCTGCCAGATTTGCCAGACTGCCAACCAAGCATGGTGCCACGTGGGCTTGTTCTGCTGGCTGCCTGGCTTTACAGCAAGGCACGCAGAGTCTCTGGGATATTTTGTCCTTGGATCCTCTGAATCCTAGAACTTATATTTCAAATTAAAATGAAAGCTACAGAATTTCAGCAGTACCTCTTCTTCTCATGACAGAAAAAATCCCAGTTTCTACATAGCCTGCATAGCTCTTGCTGAGCTGTAAAGACAAAATTGAGACACTTTTCCTTTCTTACATCATTTGGAAATGCAGAAGGAGAAGAGTTTGCATAAATACAGAAACAGAGCTCTAATCCTCAGGTTCCAGGCATTTGCCCCTGATAGCCACTGCTATCTGTCAAGCTGCAGTGTGCTTGTGAGCATCATGTGAGCGTTGGGAAGATGAGCAGGGTCTCTGCATCTTGCCAACGTGACCTTATGCTGGGTGAAGAGCTATCTTGTGTTACGTCACTGGCCCCCATGATCAGAAATAGTCTTGTTTCCTGGCATCCCTGATCCTCCTCCTCCTTTGTCCCTTGATTCTGTCTGTTTTTCTAGTCAAAATTAGCTTTTCTGATTAACTTTACTAGTTCAAAGTTGTCTACTATTTTATTTAATGTCTCTTTCATTCTTGAATTTAACTTTTTAATTGCATTCTGGAAACACGGTTCATCAGTTGAAGCTTAAACATTAAATACAAACCTGCAGAAATTTATTAGAACCTGCCCACACATCTCAACGGTTGTCCCACATGGAAGAAAGAATGCTAAATGAAACAGTCTCAAAAAGACACTTTTGATATCCATTATTCATAGAACCAATAAGAGCATCTTCCTCCCCACTTAAGAAATAGTGATGAGAGCCAGTCAGTACACAGAGTGGAGAGTAACTGAGTTCAGTCTCCAGGGAAAAAAACCAATCCTCCTGCTTTTTTGTATTTGCTGTGTTTTTCTTGGTTGGTTGGTTGCTGGCTGTTTGGGCAGGAGCATGTGCAATTTTTGGTTTGCATCAGCTGCTCCCTTGATCCCCCCTAAAACATTTTGACCTTAATATTCATCTCCATGTTATGTCCTTTCTATTTCTCTTTTCCCTGACTCCCCTATAGTTAATCTAGAGAAGATTACAAAAGCAATATAAAAACAATGTTGGACATCTTAATCTTTTTCTGGACAATATTGGGGAAAGAAGCTTACAGATTAAGCTTTCTTAGTACCACACTGGAAAAGCAGACTGTTCTGAAGCACATTTTAGGCAATTTCCTTAGAAAAGGCTGAGCACATTGGATCTCACAAGCTAAGAGTAAAGCTTTGCCACCAACATCTGAGCACTTCTGGCTTGACACGAAGAGGGGAGCTGTTGTAACAGGCAAGATTAAGTATTCTGCAGATGGCACTGTTCCCCTTGGATCAGCACAGACAAATCTCCCAAAATAAACTTTCTGAGCTCTTAACAGCAATGGCATTTTTTTAATAAAAAAAAAAAAAAAAACAAAAAAAAACAAAAACCAAACCCCACAACAATAGTTCCATCTACTCCTGACAGGTACCATATGCTACTCTTCATCAGAGAAGAGTCAGCCCTACAAAACAAACAAATTCCCCAGGTTATCACCACTCTCCTCTATCAAACCTTTAAGTGCCAAGTTACATAACTGTACACTGTTCAATAGATATTTATACAGCACTGTTTTGCACTCAGATGGTTAGATAAACCTCTAGCCACAGCTCATGGTTAGACATCCAAAGCAGCAGCAAACAAAATTCCCTCACCTTTTAAGGACAACCAAATGGCATCCCTGTGAACAGGCTGAGAAGATTGCATTCAGCTACCAACTGCTTCCAACACACTGACAGTCAATTATTGCCCTGTTATTCCTAAAGTCTGTCCTACAGGTTCACTCCAATATAACTCCTGAATGTGGCAGAGGAATGCTCTGCTCCTCTGGTAGGAAGAGGAATAACTTCTGCATTGTAAAACTAGAAAACCATATTATAACGTTTATTTGCATTCTTATATAAGCTCCAGTAAGCAGCTGTTAATCAAAGTGATGTGAAAGTGTCATGAATTCAAATAAATAAATAGAAAATATTCCTATTTTCAAATTTTGACAGTTTATCTGTTCAGATAAGGTAACAACCTTAAATAACCTCATCCTTACAAAAAGCTCACACACATAATGCTGGCAATACACTCTGTGTAGATCCCCAGATAAAGCATCACATTGCTCAGCTGATCTGTGAAGATTAGAGAACACAATGTTTACTCTTGGTTTAACCTCATACATTCAGAAGAAATTTCCACAGATTATCACTCTGGAACAGAAATAACAAAGAGTGATCCTATGTGGCAGCTGAACTACTCCAGTCAACCCTTTCAGTTCTCTTCAGTGAAATTACAATCTATGTGCACAGGAGCAAAACCAAAATTGCAAGACAGCTCCTGGGCCTTTGCTTCCATTCTTGGTTCTGTCACCACAGACATCATCTGAGAGTATCCACCAGTCTAGCAAATTCCACTTTTACCACAGTTCTCTTTTGTTCCTCATTTTTGTACCCAGTAGCAGCCTGAAGTCCTAGTCCTCTGAAAACTAGAAATCACCTCTTCTTTCCAGGCCATACTTATTCAAGTTCAGTTTATACCCTTTTGTTTTAGTGCCAATATTATCCTTAAACTTTCCTAATTCTTACAATTCCCTGATGTTTACTCCCTCAAGATTTGTAAAGGCCACAATCTTAAGTTTTTATTGTCCTAGGCTAAACAAGCCCAGCTCTTACAAACCTCTCATAAAACACTCTCTCCTTTGCTACCATCAGCACACAGCCTTTACTTTTACCTGCACCAGTTTAAGTTCACACTTCTTGAACAACAGGCAAAATTTCAGAGGATTTTGCATCAGTGACTTAAGACAATTATATTAATAATTTTGTGACTACTGGAAATACCTTGCCTGGTAGATCCTACATTTCCATTTTCTTTCTTCATACATATATCCAATTACTGGTTCACATTGAGCCCCAGTAATAGGCAATTTTAATGCCTTGTTCTGATTTTGCAAAAAATAAATCATCCAATTTCAAGTAGCTCCTCTATATCTACACTGCAGGTGGAATGTGTTAATGTAGTTACAGATTTATTCTCATACAGATTTGTTATAATTTTTATCATTACTAAAAAAGGAGATGCAATTTTCTCTGTACATACAGCATAATTTTTTTGCCCTCTTCAAATGGGTACTTCTATTTTCTCCAACTATGAAACTTTCAAGTGCATGACACCATTTTCACTTTGGAGCAAAGGGAAAATAATTGAAGTTATCATCTTGAATGCACTGATAAATTGAATATTACTGGAAGTGCAGTTAAGAAATTGCCAGTTCAACTAGCAAGAAGTTCAAGACCAAAACTCTCCAACAAATGAACTATTTGGAGAGAAAAAAAATATAAAGGAAAACAGGAAAAAAAAAAAGAGCAATTAAATAAAAACTAATATTGATCATGTAAGTCAATTTTTATTGCATTAGAGCAACACTGATTAGCAGCTTTAGAATGAAATGTAACCAAAAGGTAGTAAGAACTATGGGCTTAAATCAATTGTGCAACATCATATATTGAGGAAAAACAATCTTCCAGACCCCGCAAGGGATCACCTCAATCCTACAGAACAAATTACTTTTTAATTATCGTTTTTATCATTACCTCGACAAGAATCCTCAGCAAAGCAAATGGGAGCCTGGGGAACAGCCTGCTCTTGAGAATTCCCTCCTATGATCTGTGTAATGATTTCAAACCCATTTCTTTGAAATAGGTACTAATGAAACTGGGAACTTCACCAAAGCATCACTGTCTTTTTGGTGCCCTTCAGTTCCAAGAGCATTCCTTTTTTCCCACATTATCCTACAAATTTGAAAATAGCAACCAGTTTTCACTGTTATCTTTAGAATTTTGAGTCCTTCAAGTCTATAAAAAGAAAATCTATATTTGTTAGTGTTGTACTGCCACCCCACTTTTTTTTTTTTTTTTTTACTGCTCTTCTCTAGCCAGTTTCAAGTTTTGATTTATCTTTCTGAAGGCAAGGCAATGAAGAATACACAGTCACATGAGGAGTACTATTGAACAAATCCTAGTCAAGCGTATTCACTTGCCTACCTGCCTTTCCCTAAAAGGAATCTGAAGGGAAAAACAAAAAAACAAAAAAAAAAAAGGTAAAAAAAAGCATTAAAAATAAATAATAATTTTTTTAAAAAGATGATTTGGATAACATGACATTCATTCAAAACATATTTTCTATGCAATTATCTGCTCGCTTCAGTCATCCATTTAAATTTTGCCCTTCTGGTCTACAAACTAAAGCAACTTAGCATGAGCAGCAGACCTTCCACTTTTCTCTCTCCAGCTCAGCAGCAAAGGCACAACCCAAACACTGCTTCAAGGAACTTTCCTTCAGGAAAAAAACCTTCAGGTCTATATTCTCCTGTAGGATATCCAGTAGTTTGGGGACCGTTTCCTGGGTCAGATCCAGGAAAGTTACTGGTTTTATGCAGATGTTTGGGGTTTTAGTTAATCTAATAAATGCATGGTATGGGAGCATGCTCTACAAACTTTGCTCCTCTGGTCTGCTTGCTCCATGCAACTCACTCAGCATTTTCCCCTTAATTCATGAACGCTGACATCAGCTTCTCCTGATTTCCCAATGCTTTAAAGCAAGATAAAAAAAATGATTAGGTAATCAAGGGCCAGCTATGTGTTTGTTTTGGCACAGCTCCATGAGTGGCAGGCACCAGCAGCAGCAGGAGCTCCTCCAGGGGGGTTGTTGGGGTCCTGGCAGCCAGAAACCATCCAGAAACCAGCCAGAAACACCACACAGTCAGGAACAGCCCCAAGCATTGGACATCTCCCTGAGGACAGGGCAAAGCTGGGCTGGAATGCTGTCCCATGGCTCAGAGTGACCCATGGCCATGGGAAGCTGGAAAAACCCTGCTGCAGTACTGCTGGGGAAAGGGGCCTTGGGGTGCTGAAATGGGGTCCCAGGCCATGGACAAGTTGAGGGGAGCCCTGGAAGAGACTGTGAAGGGACAGTAATGTCTACAAATAACCCCAGGGTCCTTGCAGTGTGGACAGTGGTGAAAGAATGGATTTGTGGTGGGTTTCTTTTCATGAAACTAACCTCTTTCCAGTCTTCTTCCTACTATACTCTTCAACCTTAAAAAGTCTCCTCCCTTCTTGTCATGGACTGGCTTTCTCCAACTTTTATTTTTCAGTCTCTGTTCACTTTCTCTATCTTCATACTGTTTCCTTTTTCCACCTGCACCTTATCCAAATGATTTTTCTTTTCTCTAGTATCCTCAACACCTTCCTGCTCTTTCCAGGCTTGAGCCTGCTCCTTATCTGTCTCACCAATGACCTTTACCATCCTATTTTTAACTCTGTTTTATTTTGCTATCCACTGATGATATCACACATTCCATTAATGTCCAAAATTTAGGGACCATAAGAAACAGGGAGAAGTTTGGATGTCTCAGTCACCATGATGTGCTCTTCTAGCTGTTTTATTCTCAGTCTGCAGTGAGAGTCAGACAGAAGTAGAACAAAAACCAAGTTGCTCACCTATGACCCTGAATGGATTGGAATACTAAATTTTCTAATGATTTTTTAAGTGAAACCATCTATGTTGGAGGGTTTTTTTGTTGATTTTAAAGGCCAGGAAAGACAAGTATTTTAGAAACAAAAGAACAATTCGTCCTTCATCTCCCCGTCCCCTTAAAACTTGCAACTAAATAAGAATTAAGTTTTTAAAAAGAACTTACCACAAATTAAGCAAATATCAAAACCACAATCTCAACAATATAAGTTCCTCTGTAGCACCACTATGCCCTTGTCCCCATATTGTGCCTTCATACGTAACCCAGTGATCCCCCCAGCACATCCTCAGAATTCCCCACTCTGTTAACAGTACATCTACCAAGTAGAGGCCACTCTATGATCACAAACTTCTTTGTCACAGCCTTTTTATTTTCCTGGGATATTCACAAAGCTCTCTCATGCTAGGCAACTAAGCAACTAGTTCTCAAACATTATGTGTTTTATTTCTGTTGTGCCATCTCTAGGTCCTCACTCTGAATTATTACACACACCCTGCAGGGAGTATGGGAGTGCGGGGAACTGTCCCTGCTGGAGGCCAAGCTTTCAATAAGGAAAAAATCATCAGATCCAGTGGTTGGATGCTTCCTTACTTTCTTCCTAAGTTTTTGGTGACTCCTCCAAGAATTTAGGACATACCACGTATCATAAGAGGAGCTCCTTAAGCACTGTCACACGTGTGACCTCTTTGCTATTGCATTACAGTGGGTGTGGATATGAATGCTGTGGGGCTTTAATCCAAATGCATTTTATTACTGAATGCAAATGTGGCCACAGGGATGCTTACTTCTCCTTTTATGTTTTAAAGGCACTAATCCAAGCCTCTCTCTTATTCAAGTACTAATTTTATAAACCTCAAATGACCCAACAGCTCCACAGCTTCATTTGACACTTTATCAAGTGCCACAGGGCAATACACTGTGCCAAACTTCTCCTGATGTCCCATAGCAAAGTTAAGCAGCTTCTGTCTGTAAGATACAGAAATTCCAATAGTAATTTAGGGTAAGAAATAACTTTTAAATATTGATATCCTTCTGGTCTGCAGGAAAAAAAATACTTCTAAGTTAAGTCTCGGTGACCTAGGGATAAATTTCTCATTATGTTTTTAATATAAACATCCCTCTAATTACTGGTGACAAACTGCAAAATCCTAATTTGTCAAATTTAATTCTATATGCTGTGCAAGTATCTTCCTGTTAAAGATCTATAATACATTTACAAAGCCATAGAAGCCATGAATACCAAATCCCCCTCACTCATTCTTTAGAGCAAAGAAATGAGAAGCATATTGCATACCACTTAGTTTATTTTACAGATAATTTTTTTAATACAAAATGAGAGCCTTCTCTGAAGGAACTTGGACACAATCCACTGAGCCTAGCAAGGTAGGCTCTATAGAAATAAGATTTATCTCTCTTTAGCTAAAAACATATGCTTTAGCTTGAGCACTTATAAGCAACATTAATGCATAATTTCCAAAGATTAATCTCTTTTCCTCTGATTCCTTTTGCCTACCATTGTTTAACACCTTTTGAGAACTGGAATATACTAATGCAACATTTTTAAAAAGAAAATGGAAGATGCAAATATGTCCTTTTCAATTTAGCTCTACTGCATTTCTGAGAGTCAAGGATAGGGCTAAATCTGAGCAAAGGCCTTTCATGCAATTCCAGTAGAGCTCATGAATCTTACAAGTGGAAGAGAAGCAGGGGTCCCTGGTGAGGACAGAGAGAGAGAAGCTGTGAATACTCTTAAGGGAGAGGATCCTGAACTAACTTTACTTGCTCTCTCAAAAACTTTGCCTCTCCCAGCAGGAATGCAGCAAGCTGAAGACACTGCTGATACTTGTCCAATATAAGTGTAAGGACAGCTAGGAATGGGCTTAGTCCTATGTGGCAATTTAAAAGAAGGGGGCAAGGAAGGTTTGTGATCTTCTAGGTCAAGAGCCTTTCCCTCTGAAATGGAAAAAAAAAAGGTTGGAAAGAAAAGTAACCAAACTGGTCCAGTGTATTGAGCAAACTCTGAGCTTGATTCTCTTTTTAAGTTTAGATTCTTCAGCTCCCCCATCCTGAGAGAACAGTGTCTGTGGTCCAATAGCACCAAGCAGTAAAACTCCAACCAGAAGGAGAGTTTCAGCCACAGGAAAAGGAAAGAGAGGCAAGACAGTGATTCCTCCACCACATTAAGACACCTGAAACAACTTAGAAATTTAATATGTAAATCTATGAAGTATTTATGTGGCAGATATATGTTAAGCTACCAGGTACTCTGCAGAATATAGAATATGAAACATTAACTGAACTTTGACTACTTAAGTAAAAACAGTTCTGTCAAGATTTCTCATCCCAGAAATACCAAATAGCTAACTCCAAGATATGGTTTTGCCTTTTTCAAAACAGCACTTTGCTTCTTGGACATTCTCAGACTTCAGAGATCCAGCATACACTGACTGTCAGAGCAAAATGTTGTTTGGGAGGCTTTCAAGTTACAACATTCTCATCAATGCATCTTAAGTCAACATGTAGGAAGCAGAAACAGCTGGTTCCATGGTTAATTAAAAGGACAGAGAAGATGCTGTTGTGGGACTTTCATTTTCGTTAGATATCTTTTATTGTAGTCAGCCCAATGCAAATTCAATCTATCAGAGAACAATAAAGAAGGAAGAGGCCCTCTGGCAGATGAAACTGCCTTAATTAAGACTCTATACAACTTAGCTAAAAGATGCAGTTATTAATATATACAATTGCTCGTTTTCTACAGCAATGTTTTAATGCAATACAATTTTTTTACACAAATAACAGAAAAAGACAACTTCCAGGAAACTGAATGATAGCAGGATAATCCCTAAGAACAGAAATTTCACAGAATACATCTCTGGTGTGATCGCTGAATTCACAGAAACAGATAAAAGAAGAAATAATTTAAGCCTTCATTTACTCAAAGAGGGAGGAGAGAGTGTGGTTACTGTCACTGCAGCTTTTTCCTTCTGAGACACCTCCTAGGGCTGAGCAGCTTCATACCAAAAGGCTTCACCAGACATCCCAGTGGCTGAACATGTCCCAGAGCTGCACCAAGGCCATATCCTTCTCTGCCACTGCCAGCCCCAATTTTCATTCTGCTGGTTTCACACAGGCCCTGCTTTCCATTTGTAGTGCCTGTCTGGCCAGAAAATATGACACTGCCACAGAAGGATGCTGACACAAACATCAGATACAATACAACTTAATGCCAAGGTTTGGTTACCTAAATAAAGTGGCAAACAGATCTATCAAGAGGATTATAAAGCAATGGAACAGCTGCTGCACTGCAGCTAAGAGGTCCCAACCTGGTGGGGGACTGGAATTTACAGAAGACAAGGTGTGTAACATGTATTTTCTAACCTAACAACGCAGCCCAGTGCTTCCCACCATGTGAGCTCCTAACCACACATACCTGTTCTCCAGTTGCATGGGGTATTAGCTGCTGCCAGAGGAAAATTTGTTGCGAGCTAAATATTGGGCTGCAAAAGGCAGTGGAAAGACAAAGAAAGTCTGAACTACTCAACTGATACATTTCTAAGACACTTCCTTCCACTTTTCTATTATTTTGCTTCCCACCACCTAACAATTAACAATGTACCAACCTGCCACCACGACTGCAATAAATGCAATCCCAAAGAAAATATACAGTGCTTTTATATCACTGAAGTAATAAAGTTCTGACATACCATCCACACTAAATTCATTCTATTTGTTGGGAGGACCAAATATTTTCAGTCCCCGTAATCCAAAAGAAAAGTGAAAATTTGAAAACAAAATATTATCCAACAGTTTAAAAGTTATCAGTAAAAACAAAATAAATACCTATCCTTAATCCCTATATCTCTTCCAAATTCTTCCATAAGGACTAAAAGAACTATAATGAAAATCTAAATTGTTTCTGTGTCTGGAAAACAAGTAATTTCTCTTTTACAGTGCTCATATTACTAAATATATTTTATGGGTTCAAGTCAATTCTGTAATACCTGAATGTTGCTTGTGGACTTAGTGTAATGGCAGTGATGGTCTTAAAAGTAAACAAAACAAATCCCACCAGCAAGAATCAGGAGAATCATTAACATAAAATAACCATAACCTTTCCTGATGTTTCTCATGGCTGGTCATTAGTTATTCTGAACACTAACACCTTCCTATCTTGACCAAAGCTCAGTTCACCACTCAGATGGTGTTCCTTTAGGAAACAGAGATAAACTGTAGCATGTCTGCTATTTGCAAGCCTGGAAATTCTCTGGAACCACGTTCTATTTTTAAACACATTCTTTAGGTGGAAAGCACTGGCATGCTGTAATTTTTTCCCTAATGAAAAGCAGCATCCAACACCTTCTGACTGTCATGAACACACATTAACTGGTCCTTGCTGATAACTCAGTTGTGGATTACAGGGCATATACTGCTAGGTTCTACATACAGCTCTTGGCAAGAGGCTCAGGAGAATGACAGAGCAATTCCAAGACAATGTACAGTTAGCTGAAAAACTAACAAGAACTCAAACATCCAACTCCTCAAGAGACCTAAAAACAACCAGCATTTGCTCTTGCCTAGAATTACCTCACAGGTATTTACATAGCAGGGAGTGCTTCATACTCTTTCAGCTCTGACAAAGCAGAGTATCACAGGCCAGTTGGCCAAACAGAAATAAAAACAGTGGTGGCTGCTTCTGCTGGAATCCAGCAGCAGGTAGGAGTCAGCACATGCCCAAGATCAGAACACAGTTGGCAGAGGGCACTCAGCCACAGCATCTCATATTCACCTATTCATATACCACAGGACAAGGGGAAATGGTTTCAAACTTGAAGAGGGGACATTTAGGTTGAAAGTAAGAAAAAAAAATACTTTCAAGTGAGGGTGGTTAGATGCTGGAACAGGTTGCCCAAGGAAGCTGTGACTGCCTCCTCCCTGGAAGTGTTCAAGGCCAGGCTGGATGGGGCTTAGAGCAACCTGATGTAGTGGGAGATGTCCCTGCCCATGCTGGGGGTTTGGATGATCTTTAAGGTCCCTAGCATCTTCTCAGAGTTCCTCAGCTTTGATCCAGCTTGCTCTCATCTGCACGCCAGTCTCATCCACAGCAATTTTACTGACAAGAGTGTCAGAAGTACTGATTGCATCTGCTTTCTAATCTCTCATCAGCACAAGACTCACACTTTAGAAGTGGACACTACAAATAGTTAAAGACTGACAGATTTCCATTGCTCTCACCCACGCTTAGGATGACCAGAGAAGGAACGTAGCAATGAGGTACTGAATTTGGGTGTCACTGGGATTTGCAGGACAGAACTACAGACAGTCATTGCTGTATTTCAAGAAAAATACCTGAAGATGCAGTCTTTGCCCCTATCAAAAGCCATCTTCTAATTCTGAAGGACCTTGAAATGGTTTATTGTAACAAAAGAAGAAACATAAATGTGATGCTGAGGTTTCCCAGTCTGGGGAGAAAAAAAGATACCTCCTGGCCCCTTTTCTTACCCCTGGCTCCCAGCTCCAGCCAATATTAAAAAGAAAACAGTCTCAGATTACAGCCCTGGCCAACTTAAATATTTCAATCACCACTGAACTTATACATGTAAAACCCTGCCCATAAACATCTAAAACCCTTCAAGCCTGCCTGCCCATAATTTAACCTGGTCACTGTCATTCCCAGAGTGCTAAGATTATTTTACTGCACAGAAGCAGTGTGGCATGAAAGCATTTAGTGTTGTCTTGTCCCTGACTGCTATTATCTTTATTGAAAGCTGATATAAAGAAGGGAATCAAATTCTGCAAATAATCCATAAATAATTTTATTTTGGGATTTGAAAAAGCAGCATATTACTTAAAGGAGCTAATGGCAAGATAGTAAGATACAGACTTTATGCTCTTATTTTAGACCTAAGGCTGGATGAAGTAATGCATCACTGAAAATATAGCTGCATCCACAATAGTTTTCTAGACTTTTATGTGACTTCAGGAGATAACAGACATTACCTGTTTTATCTCTATAATGCCATTTGAACAGATGCAAACTGCAGAAACAAAAGCTTGCAGATCCAGTTGGTTAACAGCTTTATTGTATTACAAAAAAGTAGAGCTCTCATTAGCCTTCTATTGTTTTCTGCTCTGAAAGAAAGGAGCAATATAATTTGGATGCAATCACACTGGAATCACTTCAGCATTTCTCTTCTCATTTTTTACCCCTATTGTACATCAGTCATTAAGGGTGTAAATCGATTAACATTTGCCTTTTGTAATCAGCAAGCAGCTTTCTCTCTCTCAGAACAGAGCAGTCTTTCAGTCTCTGCAAAGATGTTCTTTTGCTGCTACAATGAGATTTTTAAGGGGAAAACACTACTGTCCTGATACCTCAATTCAAGAAGGTATTGAAGCATGTCCTGGTTTCAAGTATGTACCTTAAACCTACTGGTCCTTGAGTAAGATTTTAAGTGTTTTTCTGAATCAAGTGCCAAGATTCATAAAGAAAGCATCAGTTCAAAAAAATAATTAAATTTAAATGACATAATAATGACAGCATCTTCAATAAATTCTTTAAAGAACCATTGGTCTACTGAAGCTTTTTTGAAAATCAGACACCAAAATCTGAAGAATTTGGAATTTGGAATTTTTTGCTTCTTATTTCACCCTGCTTATATGAAGCTCTCTTTCTCTAGATAATGATTTTATTCAGTCTTGCTACACAGACTCAGAAAAGACATGGAAGGAGTTGGAATAAAAATTTATGTCCTCCAGGTGAAGAAGAATGCAGGCAAACAATATACTATCTGACTGCCAGAATATAAGAGGTGCTTCATTTTCTCTCCCAGCAACATCTATGAGATATATCTGTGCTCCTGCTGTCAATACACATTTATTATCTTCTATATGTTCCATCCATAGTATTGAAAAGAGCAGCATTTCTCTTCCAGTCTGTCCTTTTTAAAAGGAGAGGAATTTCACACTCAGGTTACTCAGAGCTTATAAGGAATATTATCTTTCTAAAATCTTCACCATTTCATTAGTTTGCCACAATGCCACAAATAACTATGGAAAGGAAAAGGCACCATGCGATAATCCTCTCCACTGAGTAACTTTATCAGTGAACAGACTCCTGACAATCCCACATTTATGAGAAATCATGGAGAGAATCATGGAGAGATGATGAGATTTGCCTCAATTCAGTCATGCAGTCAAAATACAAATTCAGCTGTATTTCCTTATTTATGGTATAAATATTTTCAGACGTTATCAGATGACTGGAAGAAAACTGAATTTGATAAGAAAACTTATCAAAACCAAACCAGAGGTAAGTAAAATCTGAAAAGAGAGCCACAGATACCAGGTAAGTCACATTTCAAAGGCTTGTTCTACTTTGTCAAAATAGTTATTCCTAGGTAAAAAGGTAATTATTTCTACTGCGAAAATCTCTAAATGATTTTTAACAAGCAGTACAGATACAACATCCAGTTCATCACTGAAAGCTTGAGATCATTTTTGGAATAAATTTTTGCAGTGATAGCAAGTTCATACAAGTGTCTTTGCTTCTGATTCAATCTTATTAAAAATGGTAAGAACACACCAAATGTATTTACTTGAAATCAGTATTCAGGCAGCACAGAAGTTCAGGAACAATGAGAAGACAGTCTTATAGTCCCAGTGATTTGTTCATCTGCTTAATCATTTTATACCTGGAAATACAACATTGCCTAGGACAAAACATACTAGAATAACAATTTCCTACATGTTCTGAAAAAAAGCCTGATACAGAATGGTACCTGATTTCATACTAACCCTAACCATCCTGTATACACCATACAATTCAAGTTCTAGGAGATAAATCACACAACTACCTACTTTTTTACCTCTCAGGCAGCACAGAAATCAGGTGAAGCAGAAGCTATGTGAATATTCTGCCAGAAAAACAACACCAGCTTGTTTAATAACACCCCCATTCTCACAGGATATCCTGCAGATCTTTCCACTGCTAGCAGCAGCTTTCCTCCTTCAGTCCTCTCCTCCAGAGCCAGCTGGCAGGAAATCAAGGGATTTGCTACACCCAACAGTAGGATGAGTTAGGATCAAGAAGCTGAAAGTGATCAAGAACAGATTAAAGCATAGAATCTAGTTCTCCCTATAAAAGATTTATCAAGGATCACAAGAAGGGAGTTTTGTCTTTACGATTCCCCTGAACTGACCAGAAACCAAGAGACTTCTTTGGAGTGTAAAAACACAATCCAAACAACTACAACAACACTTCATTCAAAAGCTACTTGATTTGGAGAGGGTTTTCCTTGTTTCTTGAACAAAGCAGCCTATTCAGCTGTTGATCCCAAGTCACTTCAGTACTTCCAACTCCAGCTCACTCCCTGGTGAACTGTAACTTTTCCTTAGTTCTGTTTCAGTACCATTACCTCATCCATACCTTTAATACCTTTAACCCATTTTATTCCATTGAAAATGTAAATTGCATCCTCCAAAGACCAAAACATGGGCTTGATTTTGGGGTGTTTGGTTGGTTGGTTTTTTTTTGGCTTTTTCCTTCTTTTAAATGAATCACCTGGCACAAAGGGGGCCTACATCTTCCACTGAGGTTCCCAGCAGTTACCATATTAGAGACAATAATTCTCTCCACAGTCCAGATGGCAACTGTCCCAATGACAGCAAGAACCAGCACACTAGGATGAATAAAATTACACTCTTGGGAAGAGCTTCCTGCAAAACATTGAGAAGTTGGCAGATGGGACAGAAGATTTTAAGACTAAATTTTTGCCATGAGACAATGTGGAAGAGTTATAGCTGCTATGAAAGCAAGCTCTCTGAAGGCCAAGAATTTAAAGATCTCTTTCAAGAGACACTTGAAACAGTCAGAAGTCTGCAGGGAAAAAAAATATTCATATAAATTGATTAAAAGGTATTTTAAATCAATAATTACATTAAATCGACCTTTTTTGATGTTTCCCTGTTTTTTTCTTTTCCCCCTTCCCCTGTTACAGGGCAAACAGAACAACAATTTGTAAACTTGAGAGCTGCTTTTTACACACCTAGAAAGAAGACCTAAGGAAATACAGAAAGAATACCTGTAAGACTTACTGTCTAACCTATCAACCTGTCATTCAGCACAAAATGTTGATAAATACAAAGATTCTTGCCAGCACCAGAATGTTGGGAATAGAACATAGAAAAACTATTCCTTTAAAACAAAAACAAACAAAAAAAGAATATATTTCTTAGGTAGTCACCTAAAAGAGAAACTGTGCATCATGATGGATCCAAGAGGTAAAGCCTTGAACTCCATCTCACCTACTCAGATTCACAAAATTACAGAAGCCTGAGCCACATGTTCCTGAAAAAGATGTTAAGCATCTGGAAGAGACAACAGAAAGGAGCCCCACCATAACCTTTCCATTTTCCACACCTAGAATCTCACTTGACACATATTGCAGAGTGACATCCACCTCTTGGAGTCTGTTACTCCACAAACCAGTAAATGTATTACACTTTTCTATATCCTTTATGTAGTTTTTAAGCCAAATCAGTATTGAAATAAAACTGATCATTTTCTTTACCTATGTTACTAATATGACATACTAACAAAGGTTTGAAATGTTAATTTTATTCTTCTATTATACCATTTCTTAGAAAACATTAGAACAAAGTCTGCTTCTGAAAATGGCAGATGGTTTGCATATTTATTTGTAGCAGATTTATAACCTGCTTTATTTAGTACAAAACTCAATTTATAAATGGAATAAAGTTCATCTTCTCTGTCATAGCACAGGTATAGCATATGGGAACTTTCTGCTTTCTGTGAGGGCTATAAATTTAACTGCTGGATGCATATCCATTAGTATTAGAAAAGTTACTCCATGATTTTTTATTACAGGGAATGTGAAATACAAGGCACACTTTCCTGACCAGATGAAAGAAAGTGTAGCTCCTTGTATTAAAAAAGATAGAAATATCTTGAGTGCCTCTTTTCTTGCACCCTGCATTATGGAAAATAACCATAAACTCTACATTTACTTTCTGTATGTGCTAATGCCTGCAGCAAGGTAAAAGTGAGTGGAAGAAATAAAAACCATATATACATTGTCAAATATATGTGGAGATGCAATTCCAATGAGTTTTATTACTATTCAAAGTTAAATCAAGCTACTGTACACTATATATTTTAGTGATTGTAAAGAAGACAAAACCTACCTTAAGCTGAACACACAACTTTAAAAAAGCATGAAGAGAAAGGCTGCAGATAAGACAGCAAGAAGGAAAGCTCCAGATCAGTGCATTAGTACTGAATTAAATGAAGGGAAAGAGGGCAAATGGGTTCTGATCTTATTCAGGAAACAGAGTTGGAGAGGGCCAAGCTGTGCATAATAGCTTTAATTGCTTCAATAGAGCACTCTATATGTCTACAATTACCATAGCATTAGAGAATTCCCTGCGGATTTTCCCCAATTAGTCTCAATGCATCATCCTTTGTCTCATGTAGACATGGATTACAAAGTAGCTGTTAATAATTTTATGAGGAAATTTCACCCCCCAGAATGAAGCCTTGTAGCAGTGCACAGAATGAGAAATGATCAGCACTCTGTTTCACCTCTGGTGTTCAGTGAGCACCCTGATGTCTTCTCACCTTTATTGCACATCACTTCATTCCACCAACCAGCAGGTTTCAACCCTTGCCATGTGCTCTCTCCAGGATTCTGAACTCCAGCACCTCCCAGGCATCAGAGAAACCCATGGAGAAGCCCTCCAAGGTAAAAATGTCATCTCCTTAACTCACAAACAGGGAGAAGTACTCAAGATCAGCCAAAGGTAAAAAGGAGCAACCAATTCGGAGTGCCCAACACTGCCTGGGAGCAGTGCTTGCAGGATAATTACTAGTTAATAGTAACTTAAATGCTCAAAACACTTCCAATACTGACTTCTGATGCACCTTGGTTTCTGCAAATAGAGTCCAGGTATTTCACACTGAATAGTCAAGAAAACATGACCACCTATAAAAAGCTGGCCCAAAGTTGCTCAGTGTTATGCAGAAGTGGTGGAAAAGCAGCAGATACAGACTATAGGCTAACACCAAATTTACTTTACCAAGCAGGCTATGTCTAGGTCTCATGGCAACACAACCTATTGGATTTTGCTTATGTAAGTAACTATAGATACATATATAAATATACATTATTTTTTATTTAACATATGTAAATGTTACTACCAGGGACTTGAAGATTAAGTTACAAACCTACTACAAATTTTCATTTTGGCTATATAGGGGGTGAGAGATGGGGACAGAGCCATTTCCTTAAAGATTTTGCACACGCTTACTTGTCTTTTAAAGTAAAATAAATTATGGATCAGTCTATTCTAACACTGACAGAAGGAGTTAAAAGACAAATTATAAGAGCTCCCAGGCAACCTTCATAGATATGCAGACAGAAGGCCAAGTTATCAGTGTCCTTGTTCATGTATTCACTGACAGCTTTAACACTGACAAAAATCACTGCACATCAATTTTGTGCAGGATGGGAGCTCCAACCTTTTCTTGTTTACACTGTGAATTTGGGATAGTTGAGTGCTGATAAATATAAGTTTGCAACTTTGGAAGCTGTGGGTTTAAAGGCAATGAGGACTCAAATCACTATTACTGCTCCTAAATCCTGTGGTGCTTTAACAAACACAGACTTCACAAAAAATAATCTAGAGGCCAAGTCCAAACAACACATCTTACACATTGGTACTCCTCCCAAAGTGCTCACAACTGAGAACATCAATAAACTTTCTAAATAGACTTAGGGTCCTAAAATTAAGTATTGAAAATCTTCCTTTTCAATTAATTAGTCAGACTTGAAGTGAAACTGATGACAGACAATTAAAAGAAAAGTGCTCAGGTGAGGGCCTTTAATCATGGTTGGTCAGGAATTAATAAAAACTTCTTTATTTTATTAATCTTTCTTACAACCAGTTAATAGTAAGACAAACAGCAATAAACACAACATCTATTTGAAGAGGTAATGATTTTCATGATGGAGAGTAATAAATCTCACAAATCTCCCTCCCGTGTTAATTTATACAGAATATATCAGTATTTTAGCACAGTTTGGGGCCACACTATCATTGATAGTTTGATATTCTAAAGTGAATTCTGAGAAATTTTGTAGATTAAAGAATCAGTCAAACTTTGGAATCAAATCTGAACAATATAAGCCCTTGCTGAGGTATTATCTGCTTCTGAGCATTAGGAGACTCAACAGTGGTAAATCCAGTACAGATCGGGGTGTATTTCAGCCACACCCAACAGTAATTCCTGGAACCAAAGCAAATGCAACAACATGCACACACATAACTCTGGAAAGTAATCTGTGTCCTTTGTTTAATATTTATTAACAAAGGGAAAACAGAGGGAAAACAAAAAACAAACCAGCATCCTCATTTATGTCAGTACCTGACCTAGTGAACTGTAATTGTGCTGTTTCAGATGCTCCTGTTCTGGCAGGGGTGTTGGTCCCCATGATCTCAAGAGGTCATTTCCAGCCCTTAACACTTAATGATTCTTTGATAAAGCCAACTGCATTGAAAGCAGACCTGTACTGGGAAAGGAAATAAGCCTAGTTTTTTAACCAGCCTGGGTGGCAAAAAGCCATACCAAATATATTCTTTGCCCAAGCCCTGGGCAAGAAGTGCTACACAGCACTGGCTTTTCACTTCAGCAAAGACTCTTTCCAATAAAGAGACATCTTTATTTCCTCAGACAGAAGAGACACTTACCATGGCACATTTAAGTTTAGCCTAGAAGCCTTAATACAAGAGTTGTTGACAACATGGAGAGCAATGAGATACAAATCAGTTTGAGCTTGGTAAATCCTTAGCATCTTGAGAAACAGCAGAGAGTTCTGCTAGCACTTGTTAAGATTTGAAGTTGTTCATAAATGTATTGCTGGCTTTAAAACATAACTAACAGACTGAGAGTTTCTCTACTTCAGCCTCTCTTTTGTAGGGTTTTACAAAGCATAAATCTTGGTATGATTGATATTGCCCATGTGCAAGGTTCCAATCAGTGGAATTTTCTTTGCCTCAAAAGACAATTTTAAAGTGAATAAAGTTGGCTGGAGTAGCTAACATTAGGACTAGTGCCTCCAAGATGATGAGGACTGATAAGCTGGGTGGAAATCCCCTCCGGGTGAGTTTCTTTTCCATGGCCCTCTCCATGTGGCAATCAGACCCCCTGAGAGGTGCTTGGATGGCCCTGACCATGGTGGAGATGACACCTTGACTGATGGAGGTTCCTTCAGATGGCCCAGTTGTCAACTGAACTGAATGGGACACCTCTGGCCTCCTGCTGATTAGAGGCAACTGACTGACTTGTGCTAATTACAGCCCTCCTCCTGGGGAGGAAAAGCTGGAAAACAGTTTCCCCTTAAGCCAACAAAGGAGCAGTGAATCTTTTTTGGAATTTGGGAGCATGTAACCAAGACTGAGGTCCCCATTTTTTTGTCATCCTGCACCTTCAATGCCATCTTGAACAAGAAACTCTCACCAGACACCTGGACCCGTGGTGACCTTCTCAAACTCCCTCATTCTTTTCTTTCCTTCTCACTTTCTTACTATTTTCTCACCCGTCTCTCCCCCTCTCTCTTTTCCTTGTATCTTCTTCTTTTTCTCTCTCTCTCTTGCCTCACAATAGATATGCCATCCCTTCACAGGGTTACATCACTTTCCCTGTGTTAACTGTCAAATAAAACTTTATGCTTGCCCCTGACCCTTGCTGGTTGGACTTGTTCTCATGGATCCAAAAATTTTAAGTTAACTTTAAACCGTAACACTATGCCTATGGAATACACTTGGCACTGTGCTCTCAAGTGTCCTGGTCACACAGGAGAATGAAAGAAATTGAAAAATCAAGGAGAAATCAAGCACAGCACACCTACAAAGATGACCATAGAAAAGGGTAAGATTTCTGAAGAGATGCCCCTCTTTACACTACTGTGATTTCAGCACACTTCTCCAGACACAGCTCAGCTTCATTGACCAATGGAAACCCAAAGACTGTACTGATGTGCAGCTTTTAAATCACAAAAGTTTCACATATGCATACAGAGGCATCTTATTTCAAGTTGGTCCATAAAGAAACATTGCATATACACCCCACCCCAACATACACTCTTTATTTTTCTTCCCAGCTGACACAAGTAAGAATTACTGATGCACTCCAGGTATCTCCACGCTGAAGTGAACTCTGTAAAACCATCATTAAGTAAGCAACAACAGAAGACAAACCTCCCATGGAAACCAATTAATGGCATTATTCATGGAAGTCTTAAGATTTAATAACAATCCAAATATGCAGTGCAAGACAGATACACCCACTTTCTATTTGCTGCCCTAGAATTTGAAAATTGAGCCAGTTCCCACTCTGAGTTTCCCCCCATAATCCTGTGCTGCTGTTTGATATTCTGAATGTCATGTAACAAGCAGACTGCATTCACACTTGTCTGTGACACCACCAATCAGGATCAATACCACAGGCTTTTATGGAACATATCTATTGTTGCATTGATTTGTAGGACAAATGCCTCGAGACTTGTGCATCCCAGTACACTGCAAAACCATGTCAATGAAATATAACTTGTTTAGTCACGCAATTAAAAAAAATATTTTTTTTTAAATCTGAGGTATGTTTTTTTCACTATGCTCCATAACTCAAGCTGCTGCATCTAAACACTCAAACACCTGCAAAAATACTAACACATTGTACATTGATAAGATCGTGGCTTCGTGAAGGCAAAAAAGCACATCCTGGATTTTTTCTGAAATGCATAAACAAACTTACTCATTCTAGATAAACAGAAAATAACCTGGAAGTTGTAAAAAAAAAAAAAAAAAAAAAAAAAAAAATCAGTATTTCCACTGATTACAAGTTGAAATGGATTTGGTATTTAATAACTCGTCAGTAAGTACACACAAAGCAAATTAAAAGGATACATTGAAAAAATAAAAGAAAAAATGCAATATAAATAAGAAATAAAGCATGAGTTTTGTGTGTGATGGTAAATAATCACTGAAATATGTTGTAAAGGGAAATTACAAATTCATTTTGGCTTTGCTTTCAGAGAGACATGAATCAGCTTAACTGTATGCTAGTGGACTTGGTGTAATCAGTTTACAAATATCCTCCAAAGTCACCAAATATTCAGCCTCAAACACATAAGGGAATGTCCCACAGAAAGGAGGAATCCCTGTGCAAAACTTTGGCTTGTGACAGCACGAGAAGTGAAACCAAAGAGCAGCAGTGAGCTCTCTGAGCCTCAGCAACCACAGCTAAATCTGTGCTGTGTCTCAGCTCCAAGACAAGTGCTGTGGCACTTGGAGCAAGAGTGAAAAATAAGACTGAAAACTCCCATGTCAAGAGAAAATATGTGCAGTTTAGAGAGCAGAGAAACGACAAACTGTGTCTACCATCACCACTTTTAGATAGCTCTTACATATTCAGGACTTGACTTTAAGAAATGGTAGGTACAGCTGGCAGTACAAATCAGTGAGAGCCTGAACTCCCAGGCAGCTCTGAGAGTACCTGCACCTCGGAGCAGACACCACAGCAAAGGCCTTCTCAGTGAAAAACTGTTTCTGTCCAAGATACAAAATGAGCAATCTGGAGATACTTAGCTGAATTCAGAGTAATATGTCAAAATCTGTCCTAGCACAATGTAACAGCCCAGGCTCAATTCACACACACAACCCCCTTTCCATCAGTCCAACCTGGGCAATGCAATCAGTACCGTGTAGCTTCTTCAAGGAGGAAAAAAGCCAGTGAATCCATGGGGAAGGATGCTTCTCATGCAAAGGGCACTGCAAGGGAATGCAGGGAGGGATTTCCAGGACAAATTGGTGAGCAAGGACACCAGGAGCAGCAGCAGCAGCAAAGAGCACAAAAGGAACTAATGAGGATCTCTAGGGAACCAGTCACCGAGTTTATTAGAACCCCCATTTCTATAGGTTCACCCTACTGTGTGAACTGCATCATTTACAAACAAGCCATGGAAATGGTTTCACATGAGAAATGTTGGGCTTTTTTCTTTATTATTCAAAGCTACTTTGTCAAAATCAGCCCTGCTTGAGAGTCACTTCGTCCCTGATCAAATGACACAGCTCATTATTTTCCACAGAAGCAGCAGCAATTTAGTGTTGAATTCAAGCCGATCCTCTTGAAGACTTGGCAAACCTTTAAATACTGCAGACATCATTTGGAAATGATGTATTTATTTCTTATCAACAATTATTGTTTAAATGGAGCAGTAAAGGCATCCTTCCCCCTATTAGCCCAAGGATATGAGAAATACATGGGGGAGGGGGTGATTAAAGGCAGGTTGGGGAGCACTCCTGAACCCTCAGGAACACATATGCATCCCATTTAAAACAAATAAACAGTCCAGAAGTGTATAGAAAAAGAAGGGAGGAAAGAAAAAGAAGGGAGGAAAGAAAAAGAAGGGAGGAAAGAAAAAGAAGGGAGGAAAGAAAAAGAAGGGAGGAAAGAAAAAGAAGGGAGGAAAGAAAAAGAAGGGAGGAAAGAAAAAGAAGGGAGGAAAGAAAAAGAAGGGAGGAAAGAAAAAGAAGGGAGGAAAGAAAAAGAAGGGAGGAAAGAAAAAGAAGGGAGGAAAGAAAAAGAAGGGAGGAAAGAAAAAGAAGGGAGGAAAGAAAAAGAAGGGAGGAAAGAAAAAGAAGGGAGGAAAGAAAAAGAAGGGAGGAAAGAAAAAGAAGGGAGGAAAGAAAAAGAAGGGAGGAAAGAAAAAGAAGGGAGGAAAGAAAAAGAAGGGAGGAAAGAAAAAGAAGGGAGGAAAGAAAAAGAAGGGAGGAAAGAAAAAGAAGGGAGGAAAGAAAAAGAAGGGAGGAAAGAAAAAGAAGGGAGGAAAGAAAAAGAAGGGAGGAAAGAAAAAGAAGGGAGGAAAGAAAAAGAAGGGAGGAAAGAAAAAGAAGGGAGGAAAGAAAAAGAAGGGAGGAAAGAAAAAGAAGGGAGGAAAGAAAAAGAAGGGAGGAAAGAAAAAGAAGGGAGGAAAGAAAAAGAAGGGAGGAAAGAAAAAGAAGGGAGGAAAGAAAAAGAAGGGAGGAAAGAAAAAGAAGGGAGGAAAGAAAAAGAAGGGAGGAAAGAAAAAGAAGGGAGGAAAGAAAAAGAAGGGAGGAAAGAAAAAGAAGGAAGGAAAGAAAAAGAAGGAAGGAAAGAAAAAGAAGGAAGGAAAGAAAAAGAAGGAAGGAAAGAAAAAGAAGGAAGGAAAGAAAAAGAAGGAAGGAAAGAAAAAGAAGGAAGGAAAGAAAAAGAAGGAAGGAAAGAAAAAGAAGGAAGGAAAGAAAAAGAAGGAAGGAAAGAAAAAGAAGGAAGGAAAGAAAAAGAAGGAAGGAAAGAAAAAGAAGGAAGGAAAGAAAAAGAAGGAAGGAAAGAAAAAGAAGGAAAAAGTAGGGGGGACTCTCAGGTATGAGTGTGTAGATTTATTATTAGACCTATCTGTGGTATGAAATCACATATAAAAATGGCAAAAACGCTACATTTTGTTGACAGGGCAGGAAAAAGCACTTCATTATTTTTTAATATTATGTCTTTAAAATCCAAATTACAGTATCACTCTCAAGACCAAAGCTGAAGACATTTTTGCTCACACGCTTGTATCTTAATAATTAATCTATGCTTTTCCTTGACCCTAAATTTCAACTAAATATTACCTTCTTTCCAGCATACACAGCTTTTAAAAACTGAATGGTAGTGCTCTAAAGAATTTTAATTCTAAATCTTATTTAAGAGAACGCAACCATTACTGAACTTTAATAACATATTTTTCTTCAAGACCAACTAGAAGAAAACCTCTCTCCTATTTTCTCTTCAAGAGGAGCTTTTCCTTGAATATTTGACCAGGAAGCAGTGCACTAATGGTCATGGTTAATTTTAAGCAAATGAAGCAACAACAACTATTTCCTTTCAGTTGTAGCAGAATTTTTATTTCTATTGTCAAACGCAAGACAGCAGTTCATTTGTAAATTAACCAACTCAGCAGCCTTTCATGGGTAAAAAAATCCACTTTACAGTGCACTTTACCACTTATTATTTACAATTAAAGGCAAATTAAAAATACCTATATTCCTCCATATTCTTTTTTCCTTTTTTTTTTTTCCTAGACAAATTACAACTATTGGATCAAAAAAAAATTTCCACCTCTAAGATTTACTGTTTGAACATTGGCTCCTACTTGTCAATACTTTCCAGCACTCAAAAACAAGATGCCTGAATTGCTAAGCACTGTTACTGCAAAACAAATCAGGACAGGATGCAAAAGATTTTACTGCCTGACAAAAAAAAAAAAAAAAAATTTAGACTGTAAGTTTGTTCTCCATCCTGATTAAAGGATGAGCACTTAGCCTATCACAGACTGCTTGTCCCCTCATGGTAACCCAGAATCTTGATTCCTCATTTGCTCTGCTCACCTGCATGAAGGCCAAGGTGTGAATCCCAGAAGGGTAAAGGGCTGGAAGGGACCTCTGAGGATCACTTTGTCCAACCCTCTGCTAGAGCAGGATGCCCCAGAGCTGGTTTGAGAGGAATACATCCAGGTGGGTCTTGAATGTCTCCAGGGATGGAGACTCCACAAGCTCTCTGGGCAATCTATTCCAGTGTTATGTTACCCTCAGAGTGAAGAAGTATTTTCTTATATTTAATTTAAATCTTTTGTGCACCAGTTTGTGTCCATTACCCCTGATTCTGTCACTGGACACAACAGAGAAGAGTGGACCCATCCTCCTGACACCCACCCTTTAGATATTCATAAACACTGATAAGATCCCCTCTCAGCCTCCTTTTCTCCAAGATAAACACCCCATAATCTCCCAGCCTCTCCTCATAGAGCAGAATTCCTCAGAGAATCAGCCTCATCCTGCCAGTCCTCACAATACAGGTGTGCTGGGGATGGATCTTTTCTCTACTGGAAGAACAGGTAGCATGTAGAGGATGGAACATGACACCTTGTAGGTCCACCAGGTCCAACAGCATCACCCATGACTACCTGGTCACAGTTGACTTCTCAGGTTGTCCTGACAAAACAAACTGCACACTGTAACTTCCAAAGTTCTCTTCAGCTACAACTCAACCACATCTCACTCTCAACTAGGAAGAGGCAAAGGGGGTCAGAAACCAGAGCCCCCATCCCTGCTCAGTCCATAACACTTTCCTTAATGCACTGTGCCCATCACCCCCACCCCATAAGCTCCTTCCAGCTGAGGAGGATGCTGTGCATCCCATTACCACAGACTCTGGATTCCTCTTCCCAGGAAGCAGCAGCAGCCACCTGGACACCCTGACCACCTCCATGAATCCCCCAGCAATGCTTCTAGCCACAACCAGACACAACCAAGCTGCTGTTACTGCTATGAAGGCTCAAAGCCCCCAGAATGCAGGCTACATGCAGATGTACAGACTGGAGCCCTGATGATAAAAGTCAGGTAAACCAAAATTGCAAATCCTTCCACTACAGTGCAAGTTAAGGACTAAAAAACAGGGAAAAGTGGCTCGAAAAATGTGAAATTGTAGTACAAATCCACAAAGATCCCCAGTTACTCCTCAAAAACCCTTTTTTTTAAAAGAAGCTTCTGTTGCAAAGCTGGGCAACAGATTTTTTTTTAAATATTTTAATCAAACAGATTTAAACCAAAACCACATTATTATTATTAAACCTGCTGTATAAGCCTACAAACCAAACTATTACAATAGCTACAAATAGAGGCAGTAACATTTTCAGTCATGATTCACTGCCCTTTCAAAACAAACTGCAGGGGATGCTTCCCCATGCAACCTCCACTTCAGCTGAGCAACTCAACTTGCTACCAAATTCAGCATCACCAGCCCTGAATATCATTTCCTCGAGTCACAGATTGCTACAGGATGACAGCACACAGTAGGGACAGTGAAAGTTTATTTGTGTCCTCTTCCCTTGCTGTTGGAGATACAACACTGAGCTCAATGGACCCCTTGGTCTTCAGTTATTCTTCCAGTTATTTTTATGTTCTTATGTAATCTACAGTACACGAAGAAATAAAGGCCACACATAAGAGCACTGAATTTAAGGATAAAAGCAGTCTAGGTTACTGCACTGGGAGCACTGATGCAGAATACAGTAGAAGATATACTGATTTTTAGAACACATTAGGTGAGCAAGAGCTGAATTCCTAGAATAGCTTTTCTTCTGAGACAGCAAGCACTGCTTTGGCTTAGAATTTGTCTTTCCTGAGTAAAGTAAAGCTCTGATATTTAATCATAAATTTAAAGTGTAATGTCATATAGTTTCTTTCAACTATTCCTGTTAAGGCATTACTTGCATACTTAAAGACCACAGGAGAGAGGTAAAGCATATCCATGAAAGTAATACAAGGCCTGACAAAACCAAAATAAAATAAAATAAAAAAGCTATGAAACAGCAAGACCAACTGGATACAGTTTTTATGACTGTTTTTACAGTGTCTTTCCATCACCTGAAGTGAACTAAATACTTGGGCAATCTTATGTAAGGCATTTTAACTGTGACTCATCTGTAAATATGCTCCTGCATACTGAATAAGCTGCAAACAGTTGGTGCTTCATGCTGAGTGACGTCCCTGCTTTGCTTAAATCTTCAGATTCCATCTTTTCATGGTATTTCTGCTCGGTTTAGAAACAGTGCTTTACAGGTTGGATTTCTTTGCTTCTGTTTGCCTCTTTTATTCATCAGTACAGTTCTGCATTCAAATTTCAGGTAAGTCACTAAGCCCTGGGAAAAGGGCAGTCTTGGTTCTCACTGGGACTTAACCACAGCCTTAAAATAATCTTTCATTCTTCTTCCAACCTAGTAACACCTGACAAGAATCTGTGTTAGCCTGAATAGCAAAAGAAAGAAGATATATCTAGAAAAGCATTATTTCACTGTACTGAAACAAAACCAGAAATTCTTGACCTATGCAAACGGTAGCTTCTACCAAAAGAAGAAAAAATCCTATTGTGTGAAATCATCAAATGTTTTTCTTGCTCATTTTCACCTATAAATTCACTGCTTTACTACAATAAGCCTGTAAGGCCTTATTAATTCTTTCATTATTTTTGCCTATACAAACACAAATCACAATCTGGAACAATGAAAAAAAAAAAACCCAAACTGAATTCTCACTGTTTCCATAGAACAGACATTTCAAATAGAATAAACAGATTCTAAGAATACATCACCCTCTAAATATTTAACCCAAACTTCTCTGTAATAATGGTAACTATGATAATATACTGAAGTTCAGAGAAATAATGCAATAGCTAAGTACAATTTCAGATTTCAGGCTGCAAATTAAGTATCTAATTTTTTCTAGCATTAAGGACCCTTCTCATTGCCTATGTTTTAGAGACTAAGGATGATCATACTCTGCCCCAGCAAAATGCAGTGTTTCAACTCCTCATTAAGGTATCTTCTATTTACATAAAACATTTAAATAACCTCCCTTTCATCACACATAAAAGCCCCACTAAGAACCTACAGTATCAGTACCTATGCAACACAGAATGACAAAACAAACCAATGGCCATAAAACCACATTCCATAGGTGCACAGAAGTAACAAGTATGATACACAAATTACCTCTAAAGTCAGCCTGTATCTCCTTAGAAACAATTTCTGACAACTCCCATATTTATTCAACTCTAATTCCAACTTGGTTTTAGGCACTTTAGGAAATTCTAGCTTAGACAAACCACGAATTTAGTTAGAGCAGATCAAAAAAAAAAAGAACTCCACAAAACCATTGCACACCTTATTAGCCTCTCTTTGCTTTTTTCATTTGCATTGAGAAGCATTTGGAATAAAAATAAATAATGTATGGCACATCCATCCATAAAGATTATGGAGATGCCAAACTTTCCTTCAGATTTTGCAGTACTTATCTGGAGCAGGCTTAGAGCTTATCCACTGGCACATGAAACTTGGGACAGCTCGACAGTTTGACAAATTCATTTCTGCTTATATTTAACAGAATTTTCTACTCAAATATTATTTTATATGAGGATATATACACTCTCATATCACTCACTAAAAGAAGGATCAACACTTTGAAGTATCCAGAATGTATGTTTTATAGATATTACTTGGCTATACAGCTACTTGGAATAATTATCATCTCACTAAAGGCCATTTTTGCCTTTAAGAATGGGCTTCTCAAAAACCCCTTTTTCCAAGTCTTTTTACTCTGATCTGCCATGAACATAGTAAGCTTAAGACACACTACTTTAAATTAAATATTACAAATATAGACCAGGCATTATTTCAAATCAACCAAACAACCACAAGTTTGAAGTTCTGATTCAATAAGCACAATTGGTTTTTTCCCCAACTCCACTACTAATAGCAGTATGATGCATTTTCTACAGAGATTTTTTTCACATATTTTTGATAATGACCATTGAATAAGCTGCAGATAAAGTCACCTTTCTATGTTCAGTCTTCTGTCTTGATTCTATGCACTGATTTCCAGTATCCTCCCATATAATGTTGGTATTGTATGTACTCATCTTCAGTGGCATAGCTCTCCAAGTTTCTAAATCCTAAGTCATCATTAGTCCAGAGGAGCCCAAAATGGACCACAAGGCATCACCTATGTGCCTTGGCTCACTACTTCATTTCCCTACCCCTTCATCAGGAACATCCCTCAGTGTTTCTCCATCTTGCCTGTGTGGGATTTGTGCTTTCCCAGGCAGGGATTGGGACTCTGTGCTTTTGTCCAGAGGCAGAGCAGCACCCTCACCCCAGCTGAGCCCTCTGGGCACTATGTAATACAATCAATGATAATGATTAATTTTGTCCCTTCTTTCCTCTTGTATCCAACAGCTGTAATCTCTCCTCTCATAGCTGAATATACATTGTAGATCCTCAGCTCCTGTCTAACTAGCAGAAACCTCATTTTTTTCCCCCTCTCCTCATACTTACCTAGAATATCTTACCTAGGTCTTCAAGTTGTAGCAATTGGTTCTGTCTTCAAATTCTACCCCTAAATTCACTAAATTCATTTCCTTCGGGTACTAATTCCTGGCAGTTTATGATATTTCAAACCCAGAGGTTAAGGAAATAAGAGCTAACTACAACAAGCTTTTCAAAGTTAAAATACAAACATTGCATGTATTGGCCACGTGTATATACTATGTTTTATCAAACTAAAGGCTGGCAAGGAATCTGTACACAGGGAAGATCCTTCACTATAGACTGGGACCTATGAGTATTGTTTCAAATTTTTCAGTAGATTCTTATTGTCATTAAACACAGGAAAGTTCTCAGGAAAAAAAAAAAAATTGAAAAAATAGACATGTACTCTCATCCATAACCATACACACACCCCCACAGGAGCAGTCAAGTCCAAAAAAGCCAGACCTCTTTTGGTGAGGCAAACCTCAAAATAAAATCAGTGTTTTCTGCCAGCATCAGCCATCAAGAGTTTCTTTGTCTCAGTCACTTAAATACTGCAGCACCCACTGTGAGACAGAAAATAAATCTGTAAAGTGTAACCACCCCTAACATGACTTTTTCTGATCTCCCATTTTGGATGCTTCTCAGCACTGAGATGGAAAGGTGGAGAAATTACTTGGTTTGAAAACAAGAAAAATTTGAGTTAAGGCACAGGCAGGTTATCTACACTAACACATCACATCACTGCTGTCACCAAGGAAGCACTACATAACACTGAGACATCTTATCAAGATGCTAATGTCTTGGCATCCTATCTAGCACTGAAACAGTGCCAAATACAACCAGATTTGTTGTAATTTGTCTGGCAGTTTAGGGACCCCCCCCCTTAGGAAACACTGACGAACGAACTGAGTGGGACATTGGCTTTGGTTTGGAGAACAAAATCTAATACTTTGCTGTTTGCAGGTTAGAAGTCAGACTGTGACAGCTCATGAGCTGGACTTACACCATTCACATGGTGGAGGAGAAGTCAGCTTTGCAAATGCAAAATGATGCAACATCTCCACCCAACTATATACAGTCTTGAAATATTCCTTTGCAAAATGCTCCTCAACATTTATTTTTCTCAAATCAAAGCTGACTTTAGCATTTCAAGTTTCATGTCTTCTTATTTGCAGATGGTTGCAGAAATTCTTCTGCTTATGCTTTTTAATCACTCTGATAAAAGATTTTACACACAGTACAATCTAAAGGATCTCCCATGCAATATTTTTCCACTCACCTGGAATTCTCCTCTGAAGTGATTTATATAGCAGTTAGGTTCTGTTCTTAAAATTTATCATCTTTAAACTCGGGAGAGCTTAATGCAGCTTTACTTTCCTTATGAAAAATGAGCCCAACAACACCAGAAGAGACAAAAAGCAGCAAGAAATAACCAAAGACCCCAAGATGACTGAAAGTAGCTTGCTAATGAGAATTAATTTTTATTTCTTTCTCACTTTTGTTCTGAAAAGTTAAAAAGCATGGATCAACAGGACTTGCAATTCACTGCACAATGTCCAGAGATGCAATACAGGAAACCCTGACCAAGTTTTATTTCAGATCCTGCCAGTGTACTTTAATCAGTGACCATTTCAAATCTGAATGTGAACAACTTTTCTTTATTAAGTTCTTCCAAAAGGGCAAAATCCTGTAGTTACAGTATTTAGTTCAGATCTTACTGTCTAGTCTGGACCAATATAGGCTCTAAAACCACTGACAAGTCCTGAGGTGAGAGAGGTTCAACTCAAGAAATCTTTTTTTTCTATCTCTCTCTAGGTGTACAAACACTGGAATAAAATCCACGATAAATAAAAATAAAAATAGTGTGCTCGATCACCAGTAATTTTAACTATTCAGACTGCATTAATCACCAAGAAAACCCTGGTTCAACTAAAACAACTGCTCAGGACCCAGGAGCAGCCAAAATCAGCAGGAAAACAATGATGGTTATAATTAATTTGGACTTTGTATTTTTGATCGGTCTCCAGGCAACTTACAGCAAGAGGAATCTTCATCTTCAAATTAGAGTTGGAAATCTGGGTCTGAATACACAGACTGATTCTCACTTGAACAAGTCCAGTTTTAGCAGCAGAAGATGTGGTGACCATGTGCCTTCAGCTTTGCTGAGGGGTTTTTATACCTGAAGAGGAATCTGAGGGTTGTTTAATTTTCAATAAACATTGTGCTTAAGCTTCCTCTTGGAGGATGAACTTCCAGAAATCAGCAGCCACAACTCCTTAGCCAATGTGCTGTTAACTAGACCACACTCTCTCCCATCTAATAAAAACATTTTATGATAGGGCCCTCTTAGGGGAATTAATGTAATTTCTTACCAATCAAATCAGAATCATATGATGAGAAATAAAACCAAATCCTGAAGACACCTTCCTCCCACCTCTCCCTTCTTCCTAGGCTTTACTTTACCCCAGCAACCCAGGGAACTGTGGACAGCCCATCACACCTTGTCTCTGCTGGTCCTTCCTCCACATGGGAAGGGCTCTGCACACTCTTCCCCTGCTCCATCCCGGGATCCCTCTCACAGGAGACAGTTCTCCCGGAATTTCTCCAGCATCAATCCTATCCATAGGCTACAGTTCTTCACAAACTGCTCCAGCATGGATCCTCTCTACGGGGTGCAATCCTTTAGGAACAAACTGCTCCAGAATGGGGAGTCACCAATCCTGCCAGCAAACCTGCTCTAGGAACTGTGCTCCTCCCTCCACAGGTCCTGCCAAGAGCTTGCTCAGCACAGGCTTCCCACATACTCACAGCCTCCTTTCCTTCAGGTAAGCTCCTCCTCCAGCAAAGAGCTACAGAAATCTGAAATTTTCAATCTGAAAGCCAGAAATCTGTTCCATGGGCTGCAGAGCATCAGCCCTCACCATGGTCTTCACCAAAGGCTGACGGGGAATTATTGCCTCAGCAAAGAGGGGCAACTCCTCCTCTTCCTCCTTCACTAACCTTGGCATCTGCAAAGTTGTTTCTCTCACAAAGCTCTCATACATCCTCACTCCTCTCTCCAGCTGCAATTTAGCAAGTTTTTTTCCCCCCTTTTTAAATATGTTATCCCAGAAGTGCAACCACCATCACTGAGGGGCTTTCCCTTGGCCAGGGGCAGGTTCATCTTGGAGCACTCTCTGGCATTGCCTTCCAGCAGCTTCTCACAGAAGCCACCCCTGTAGCCCCTTGGCTACCAAAATTTTGCCACACAAACCCCATACAAGCCAAATCCACAATAGTTATCCAACTGTTCATCTCTACAACCTCTCTGGAGGCAAAGTGGCACTTTTTTTTTTCACAGTTGCCAGAACTCCACTATCTTGCAAGTCCTCCCATCAGATTTCCTTCCACCTGATCCTAATAAAAAAATTAAACCAGAGAGAAAAATGAGCACCAGATAATTTGCTCTTTAAATACCAATCCATACTCAAGTGAAATAGTTAGAGGCAGTCATAAATCACTACATTTCTCCTGATTTAGAACTCTCTTCCAGGAAAAAAAAAAAAAAATTAAAAAATTAGCTTTTCATTCTTGATCTTGCAAGCTCCAAAACTAAAAAAATTGCATGATTCATCTCCTCTTTTTAGCCTGGTTTTCTAACAAAACCATGCCAGTTGAGCTGTGCAGCTAATGCACTGAAATGTAGCAGAACAATGTCACAGAACCCCTAAAGTCTAAAGATCAGGAAAAAAAGAAAGTTTTAAAACCTTTCAACATGCCCAGTGGTTTCATAGCTCCATTAAGCAACTTCAGGAACCTACTATGCTGTTAAAAAAACAACCAACCAAAAAAAAAAACCAAAACCTAAACACCCCCCAAAACCAATACAAAACTAAACTAAAAATCTGCAATCTAAAAATAATCCTTCTCCATAAGAAAATTCTTCACTTTAAAACAATACTGGAGAGGAAGGTTTCACATTTCAAGCAGTACCACAGTTTCACAGATATCAGGTTGACTAATTAGGTGGGAATGATAGTTCTATCAGCTCAGCTTCAGTAATATTCCATTTGTCCCCTGGGTCATCTCCAAATATCCTAACAGCAGCTTCTTTCAGCCTCCAGCATCAGTTTATGAGCATCACACCCTAAGATGCACCAATTACAATAATACTTTCAATTGACACATCCCTGAATTTCTAAAGATCATGGTGAATTCTGTGACCATATATTTCAGCTGGAACGACTTCATCTCAGCAATTATTCTTTTCTGCAGCATTGGGCTCATCATGATGCATTGATTTTTGTATTCTTTTTGCCTCTACTGCATGGTAACTTGTCTGAACATCCAGCATCATGTAAAAATCCAACCCCTGACCTAAATGGCCATCTGAAAAAATATCATGCAAAAGAGCTACCTATCATCTCCAGATAAGATATTAAAAGAACATTATTTTAAAAACTGAAAACAAACAAACAAACTACTGAAATGTAACACTACTGCCCGACCACACTTTCTCAGTCAAATTCTCCTACAGACACAATTAATCAAATAGCCATTGGCCAAGAGGTGTGAACTTAGAAGCCTTTTTAAAAATGTATTTATTCATGATTTTGCTATACCACCTTTTTGTGTAACAAAAATTCTTTATTAAAATATATTAAATTTTCAAATAATACCAACTCCAAATCAAGAAATGTATTAACCTGTACTTCAGCAAGAGCTGGGACAAGAGAACAAAAAAATGTATACCAGTAGGTCAGTTGTAAAAGAGGGCAAGAGGTTTTTTTATACATTCTTCTTTTTCTCAGCATTCATTTTTTCAAGACAAAAGACCACCATTTAGGGCTCACCCCTCCAGCTTTTCATAAAGAGAAAGAGATGTGGTTTTGAAAGAATTTCAAGTTTGAAAATTTGTTTCAGTTCCAGATATGGGTTAGTTTAGACACCAAGAAAACCCCCATACATAAATTGCTACAAAAACCACCATGAATCAACAACATAAAAACAGAGACAAAAGGAAATTATGTATATTATCAAGTGAGTATCAACATCTGTGATTTTCTTCCTTGCTTCTGATCCAAAGTAATTCCTCTGATACTGATGAGACCATGCCATCATTTGAAACAATTAATTTCCAGTAATGGAAAAGTATCTGGAAAACACAGCAGGGAAACGATGACTACTGCAGAATAAAACATACCTAAGAGTGTACAGAAGGTTTGGTTCCATGTATGGAAAACTCAGTAGGCATGGAGAGAAATTTACAGCCTATTTCAGCAGCAAGTTAGTTGGGAAAGGACTCTTACCAGATCCTGCCATGTGCAGCCAAAAGCTGGCTGAAGAGCTTTCAGTTTAAGCCTCTCAGTTTTTCTGTAAGGTAGGAGTTGAAGTGCTAGACCAGACAGAGTAGAAAAACACAAGTCAAGAGACCTGGATATTCCTATGCTTATGTATTTTCTCATTACATATTCTGCTGCATTCCAAGTGGAAGGCAAATTTATTCCCATAAGCTCAGACAACTATAAGAGCTGCTCTCTAGCTGAAAATCAGAGAACCTGAAAGTGTGTGGAGCTTTCCCTGTTTCCCCATCACCACAGTTAACACAAGAGTCTGAAAAAGCAACACTGCACAGTGAGAGCTCAGCTCCATGAAGTGCTGATATTCCTAAAACTGGCTTTAATTAGGTTTGTAGATACCAAATAAAACCACAGGAGAGCTTAAGGTGTTTCAGAACCTTTGTGGGAAGACAGAATTTTCTTACCTTGAAGTCTAATTGAAATGCTCCTCAGTAACTAAACAAAAGCAGCTTTACTCACCTTAAAGACAAAATAGATTTCTAATCTTGCAATACACACCAGGAAAAAAAGATATTAAAAAAAAAAAAAAAAAAAAACCAAAAAATATGACACTAAATGAGTTAAAGAAATAAATAGTTAAAATTAGTGTTTTGCATGTATCAAGCAGTTAAGAAGCAGTACCCCCCACACACAGCACACATGACTTCCTAAGTAAATTAAATAGTAAATGTAATCCCAAAATCAAATTAGAGCTGTCTTTGCCCTCGATGGCTAACATAATAAAACTTGTGCAGGACACAGAAAAAGCTCACTGATAACCAACACAAATGACACAGGCATTTCTGCAAGAACAACATTTCACTTCTTAATGAAGACTCCAAAAACATATGTAGAAAATGAAAAAAAAATTGTTTTCTCTCCTGCAAAGCCCCCAATACAACAGATTATTACCTTTGCTGACTTGGACAAGATGGTACAACTGTGTGGCAAAGTTGAAACAGGTCACCAACAACTAGATGGAAATATTTTGAAGGACAGTAAGCAATGCCTACATATTTTAAAACACTTGTGTAAAAGCTAGGTCACACCCTTCCAGTGCATAAGCAAGATAAGTATTACTTATGCTTAAAATAGCAGCTAAAGAGCACAGAAAAGGATACACATTCAACACGTTTAGGCTATTACACACCACAGCACACAATGCTATTAGTGTAAGATCCAGCTCTGGTTAATATCTAGAGGAGGTTTGACATTTATGTCAGTAAGAACAGAACCAGACAAAAAACATCCATAAAAACACACCTGCAAGAGATGCTTGCAGTCAGCGACCAACAAATCAATTCATGAAACATTTAACAGATGCAGAATAGATTATTCTGCTAAATATTAAACTAAAATCAATTCATTTACAATACTGCAATATCATTTAAGTAATAGCTAAGAGAGATGGATTTTTACTTGAAGCAATCTTTGTAATACAGGATTTGTTTTTAGGCATCTGGCCAAAAAAACAAAAATAATGAATATATAGAGTTGTTTGTACCGTAAGTACTTTCTCCAAGACTTCTGCTAATAAAATAACCCTTAATAACCTGTTATGCCAACCTGCCTGTTTTTATGTATTTCTTTCATTTAGACAATTTATTCTGCATGCAGAGAAAATGAGATCCAGCTAGAAATTTTGAAAGGAATATAAAAATTTCATCACCTCACTACTCAGTTTAAAGGCATTCAGTTGGGCTACAAACTAATTTCTCTCTCAGAACTCCCTGTTTCTCTGTCTCTCCAATAAAACAAATTACTAGGGTACAGCAAGCCATAACTTCTGAATAAGAACTTATTACAATGAAGTGGGTTTCCCAAGCTCTAGATGTGGCTCCAATTGTCAAACTGTAATTCTGTAACAGTCATAAATCAGCATTAAAAAAACCCATTTATCAATAGGAATTCACATAGGCACGTTAAGTAACTCTGTTGGCATTCCCACTCCCATACAGTTCACTACCCAATTATAATCATTCCTCCTTTGAATCATAGAATTGGCTGGGTTGGAAGGGACCTCAGAGATCATCAAGTCCAACCCTTGATCCACTCCCGCTGCAGTTCCCAGCCCATGGCACTGAGTGCCACATCCAGGCTCTTTTGAAATATCTCCAGGGATGGAGAATCCACCCCTTCCCTGGGCAGCCCATTCCAATGTCTGATCACCCTCTCAGTAAAGAAATTCTTTCTAATGTCCAACCTAAATCTCCCCTGGCACAACTTGAGACCTCTTGTGCCCTCTTGTCTTGCTGAGAGTTGCCTGGGAAAAGAGCCCAACCCCCCCCTGGCTCCAACCTCCTTTCAGGGAGTTGTAGAGAGTGATGAGGTCTCCCCTGAGCCTCCTCTTCTCCAGGCTGAACACCCCCAGCTCCCTCAGCCTCTCCTCATAGGATCTGTGCTCGAGTCCCTTCACCAGCCCAGTTGCCTCCTTTGGACCTGCTCCAGCACCTCAATCTCCTTCCTGAGCTGAGGGGCCCAGAACTGGACACAGGACTCAAGCTGTGGCCTCCCCAGGGCTGAGCACAGGGGCAGAATCCCTTCCCTGGACCTGCTGGCCACGCTGTTCCTGAGCCAGCCCAGGATGCCATTGGCGTTCTTGGCCACCTGGGCACACTGCTGGCTCATGTTCAGTTTCCTGTCAATCCAGACTCCCAGGTCCCTTTCTGCCACTCTGTGCCCAGCCTGGAGCTCCCCATGGGGTTGTTGTGGCCAAAGTGCAGGACCCGGCTCTTGGCCTTGTTGAACCTCATCCCGTTGGAATCAGCCCAACTCTCCAGTCTGTCCAGGTCCCTCTGCAGAGCCCTCCTGCCTTCCAGCTGATCCACACTTCTGACCCACATTAGTTTAGTTTGTTGGTAAATCAAGAACTGCAGCAAAGCCTTCCTATTTAACAGAAATGCAACTGCCATGCATGGAAACCAATCTCCCCCATCAAGTTCTGAAGGTGGAGCATTCATCATACACCATATTAACTGGATTACTTTAGGGAAACCAGATTACTTTTTTACAGAAAACTGATGCACAAACTCTCACCTAGAGGTTTCCTCTGTACCCCTGGCCATCACCCATCAGAGTGGTTCCAAAGAATGTTTACCAATATGGTGATAGGTGTTTTATATATATAAATATATATATATATATATGTATATAATATATGGCCAGGGTGAGCTATTCCTTAAGCCAGCCACAAGACTTCTGCAGATTTACCAACCCCCAAAATAAGCTGTCTTGGAAGGGAAGAATATTGTCATCGATGCTCTTTTAACTTTGCAGCTGTCAAGTAAAAAATAAACTGTAGAACAAAAAGCAGAATAAAAAATGGGGATAAAACAGAAAGCGTGTAATTCATCTTCACTAACACTAGCATAAGGAAGAAATTCAGAGGCTTCAGCTGCAATTCCTGCTGACATACAAATTATAAGCTAGAATTCAACGAGAAAACTCAAAATAGAGCACTACATTACTTCTGACATAATCAGCATATAGTGATGTCCGTGATATTATCAATAAAATATATTGCAGCTTGATGTATCTTTAAACCACATTAGTTTTTCAGTAGATTAAAACAGATACAGAAATTCTTCAGGAAAACAAAAAAAACAAAACAAAGAAACAGTTCACATTCTCAAGTGACTGTAATCACTAAACAGTGTAAATATTTCAGTATTTAAAAATGCAAATATACAGGTTTTATTATGTTGAGTCATACGTTTCACCTGGAAAGAGACTTCCCTTCACCCTTAGGAACATGTAAATCTAGTTCTCACTACCTCATTACTCATTTTTCTCCTCCCACTCCATGGAAAATGAAAGCATCTTGATCTGTATGTAAACTCAGAGTTCTACACTTTCTTTGCAAAAGCACCTATTTCATTTCTGAGCTAAACCAGGCAACAAGTTATGCCTCTCAAGAGGACTCACCTATGAGATTTGGCATCCCTCCCTCCTACCATGCCCCTCCCTTAACAGACAAACTCCAGTCATTTAAAATTAGGATTTTGGAGTCCTTCACCTCAGTGAGCTGAAGCTTTCCAGAGGTCAAGCATAGAAAGGAAAGTGAGAAAGAAAATGCAGGCTAATAATGGATCAATACAAAATATGTGGAGAAATGTGCATTACTGAAGTTCTCATGATAACCCTTCTCCTATTATTCTGTGAACTTGGCATGACATTTTTAATATACTTGCTTTGTCCTTCTGAGAGAGGAAAAAAGAAACTTTGACCTTGTCTTTTGTCAGATGAATAATTAAAAAGAAAAAAAGAAGAAAGACATTACAAATTTAAGAGTCCCTTTCAAGAAAACATCCTTCTACCCATTTGAATGAGTGCTTAAATTCACAACTAAATAGAACAGCAAGTTCTGCCATGGGCCTGGATTGAAGTTCCATGAAGCTTTAAATTGGGAAGAGCAATCAAAACCAATACCAAAGACAGGGATCTCAATGGCTGATACATTAAGAAGGAAGTGAGAGAGGTCCAACAAAACATTGTGGATTCAGAGGTTGGAAGACCAAAGAAAACTAACTTCAGATTCACCAGCAGACAGCTCACAGAAGAAGCACAGTGCCCTTCTTGTACAAGATACTGCTGACAGATTCCAGAAGTGGAGCCAGAGACATAAAACACTGCAAGTGACATTCTGAAACTCTTCAACATACAACACCATTTCTTCTACAGGATTTCAAGAACTTTCTCATACCAAAACAAAATGTACAGGATGTTTCTACAAGAACTCTGGTAAGCAAAAAGCAGAGATGAGGCCTTCACCAGCAACTGGTTTTGTAATCCTTCCTTCTTCTAAGCTTGAAGATTCTTCTTCGGTTGAAATACCAGTATCGAAAGTTGTAACTTTGAAAAAACATATTCACCTCATTAGACATATTCAAAGTTATTAAAGAGTAAATAACAGCTGACATACATTACCAAGCAGTCAGACTACCATGCTAAGACATACTAAAAGATCTTGGTACAGGAATCATAAATTCTCAAGCTTACCCTACAGAAATTCACTCAAGAGTGATGGAACAGTTATGGCATTTTAGAAGCTTTCTGGATTTACCAAAGGAGTTATCACCCTCCTGCAACTACTAAAACTAGATGAATGGTATTTTTGCTCACAAGCTTTTCTAAAGGATCTGACAAATTATGTTAAGACTTAAAAAAAAAAAAAAAAAAATCAAGCAGACTTCTTATGTGAGCACTAATAAATACAGCTCTTAACCCTGCTATCCTTACTATTCCAGCATCACCTGTAGACCTGTGATGGCTTCATGGATTCTTTGCCTCAACAATCACATTTCAGCAATGCCACCTAACATTTTTGGTTCTGAAAATAAGTACAGGGTTATTTGCACAGACTGGTCTCTATCAGTCCCTTCATTAACCATGTTAAGAGTTCTTCAGCTACACTTGCTATGAGATTTCTCATTAATGAATCCTTTCATATCTATATGAATCCATTACTGTGGTTCCTTCAGCTACCTGCTGGACTGGCTAATACACATCAAACCATGATGCAGGTCTCTGCTTTCTATAAGCATCAGCTGGGGAAGAAAAACCTAAACCATGCATTTATTTAATTCAAGCTTTTAAAAGATAAATTCAACTCTTTAGCAATGAATTTAATTACCTGTAACATTAGAAAATATTCTGCCCATCCCCATGTCATTCTTTTTGAGTGCTTCCTATACCACATATTGTGAGCTTTTGTTACATTTCCATTGCATGGAAAAGGGGATATGCATTCCACCACCCCAGAACTCCCAACTAGACTGCATAAATGCAAGTAACATTCTGTGCATTAGCTCCAAAATCTACTTCATAATGTGCAGACAACAGTCCCAAAATTGAAATCACATGCTTGATGCTTATTTTCAGTCTAACCCTCAGAGCTACAACCACACAGCATCCTCATGACTGCTGCAGAGCTAAAGGATTCTTATCCACCTGTACAGGTGACTGTTATCACCATTGGGGCAAAATGCTTCATCGAAGACTGCTTCAGGATGAAAGGCAGAGAGGTGCAGAGAGGTTTAACCCTCCAGCTTGGGACCAGCATGCCTCTGATAGTTCTAATGAAATTATCCCACTCTACAACTAGAAAACAAACACACCATGGGTGATTTTCAAATGTTTATCAGCATGGCTACATTCCTAATGTGCAGTGAGGATCAGTTACCAGTGACCAAATCCATCTAACCACAAGATTACCAAGTCTTTGGCAGATCTGCCCACTTACCTAGGCTCAGTTTGAACACTTCAAATTCCTTTCATTCCTCCACCTACATTCCCTTATAAGAAATTCTGCTTGGCCATCACAGGAAGGAATGATGCTCATATACCAAGGGATATTATCTGGCCTATTTAGCAAAAGGTAAAATTTTCTTTCCCCTTTTCCCTTTTATGAAAACTACAAATGCATCCCACGCTAACTCAGGCAGTCATTCCTTCCAGCTTTGCTTGGTTTGGAAGAAAGAAATACAGCTATAAGCAAGGGCCATTTCTGGCTTGATTCCACTAATAAAACTCCACTTCCAGGCAATCCCCAGGAAAAGTCACAGGCAGCCACTGCAAATTTTTCATTCCTTCCTTCCATCATTCTTTTGAACAATGAATTTAAGCAGGGACAATTGATCAAATGTGGTGACCTCAGTTCTCACAGCAGGAATCCAGAGAAGTTTTCAGAGAGGCAGTGACAGGACATGCCAGTGTTTAGCAATTGGTTCTGCTAGATAATATCCATCAGATATTATTTCCTACAGTCAAATAAAAAAAAAAACAACAATCAGAAGCATTAATGACTTTGAAATCCTCAGGGAAGTTGCCTCACAAAATGTAATTATCTTTTTACTCCTATTCTGTGGTCCTACAGTGTTCAAAATATGAACAAAACCAAACCAAAGAAAAAAGCTGTCCTGCACCAAAATGTGTTTCATGTTAAAAATTAACTCATTCATACATCTTAGGAAATTCTACAATGTTGATTTTTGCCAGAGACTCTCTGGGGAGTCTGCTGTATTATTAGCTTAACTATTATATTTCCAATTTTCTTTAAGTACATTATAATTAAAAGGAAGTTATTCTGACTATGTTAAACATTAGAGAATGGCAGAACACTGAAAGAGCAAATCCACCTTTTAATTTAGAATTTAGCTGCTAGAGTGAATAGTCCTCTAAACACATTAATCTTACTGTAAAACTGACCCTTGTAACATCATATTTGAACAGAAATGGCAACTGTCAAATAATGTAACACAGCTCACATTTTGACCCCTTCCAAGTCATATCTTTCACATCCCAAACAGCACCAGTTTGTTTTTATTAAGCAATTCTGAGAAGTTAAGCAAAGCTTCAACTAAATTACAATACACGCCTCAAACATTCACCTATGCAAATCAAAAGCTGAGTAACACTCACTGGGCTCTGGAAGTAGCAATAAATTTGAAGAGTTTAAACCCTTTACCTGATGAGCTACAGCACAGCTATGTAGAAAAAAAAAAATAAAAATTAGAAAAGCAAGAGTTCCTTGGCAAGTGGCTGCACAATTAGTTAATGACTCTCATGCTTATTAAGAAGGGAGCAGAGCACAAAACCACACTGCAGTAAAAGCACGTGGGAGTTCCTGCTAGTCCTAGTTAGGAAACTGGGGTGACCTTTTCTGTGATGCTATTGCAGGCAGTATCTGCCCTCAAGTTGCTCTATTTGTCACACCAAGAACAAAGAAACACGACTGCTGTGCCCCTGATGGGCAGAGAATATTACAATAAGGCTCTGCATTGCTGTGGTTGCCTTTAAAAGGCTTAAACTGCTGTTTAAATTATTCCTTCATGCCTTTCCTCATTTACTGAGATTCATCAGGCAACAGGCAGCCTCTTCAAGCGGCCTTTCGTTCCCAGGGTGGAACAGACAACGCAGCCAGACGTGGCTTAAATGCCATACACTTGCAAAATATTGTATAGGTCTCCAGCAGAACTCAGAGTGGAGACAGAAGTGATGCCAGGTTATTCTTTCTTTGCTACTGGGAGAAATTCCAGGGTATAACTTTGTCAATAATTAAAGTGGTCTCTTCTCACTTCCACCTGACTGTGGTTCAGGTTTAAAATGGGCATCTTCAAGCTGTCTGAAGGACAAACTTAACAGGATTCACACTTCAGCTTTCATTAAAAGAATATGTATTACTCTTGGGTTTTTATCATTTTATGTGCCACGTTTTATAAGAGTGTCTACTGGAGCTTTTTCAACTTAATAAGTAAAAGCACTGACATGATACGAGGAGTAAAAGTCTGCCCTGGTTTTTACTTATGCTCTGATTTTGCTAGTTTCATTTGGTTTTTTGTTTGGTTGGGGGTTTTTTACTTCTTGTTCTTTGGGAAAATCACACCCTCTTCATCATACTTGAAATTCTAATATTAATTCAAGAGTTCATGTTCTGAATGCAAGGAACAAAGGAAAAGTTAAACCAAATGTAATAGTTATCTGTTTAAAGCATATGCAGGATTTTAGTCAATATATAAGAAAATTAGACCACTCAAATTTTTAAACTTCATTGGCTACAGTCTCTATTCCCCTATGCTCAACATTCTAGCAGAAAATTCAAGTAGCTCAATCAAATCAGAATTCAGCTTCTGGTAGTTTTATAAGTCAGGAAGAAGTTCCTACATGGGGGCTACAGAATGTGTCACAAAAGAATGGATCCCTTCTGTTGCAAGACGAAGTCTAAAATGGTATTACCGGGACAACAATACCCATTCAACCTTCGAAATTAATTTTCTTGAGAATTTACTCTGAGGAACTGGCCACCTGCAATCAGTAGCAAAAATCTTGTTGATAATGGCTGAAAGAGCAAGCCCCTCACCAATATATTAAACAAACAGAAAACTACTGTGATTTGGGTTTCATTTTAGTACCACAAAAGGCAAAATCTCCAGAATATCACAGATTTTAATTTTGCAGAAGACATTCATCACAGATCTCACATCATAGCTTAGATTCATTCCAAACAGAAGACTGAATTTTCCCAGAGTTTTATAGAAGTTTTCAGACACTAATCTGCAGTTACAGAGGAACAGCTATTATAGGCACATTTGTAGCCATTCTGCCTGCAAACAAGGTCTGAATGCAAAATCCTGGTTACACTGAAATCAGTGGTTCTGCCTTCCTAGGGATCAGAGTTTCACTACTGAGACCTTGACCAGCACTTCACAGCAGTGACCATCAGGCCCATTAAAACTGGCATATGCAAAAATCTGTTTTTTTAAGTGGTGCTATAAAAAACACATTTTGATCATTTCATTTATTTTAGCTATTCATATAAACACTTCACATAAAGCAGTACATATTTACAAGTAAGCAGAGCTCCATTCTTTGAGACTTCTGCAAGCAAGCATTTGCTAAATAAAAGAGATTATTCCTTTTGTGCACTAGAAAAAAATATTTAGATAGACAGAATAAAGGAAATGCATTGCTGACTTCTGTCAATCACAATTAAAATCACAACCACCACAGTAAGAGAAAGTTACAATTCTTCCATTCACCCAAACAAAATGTGTTCAAGTTACTGCTCAAATGTTTTAGTACCATAACAACAAGCAAAACAAATTTATGTAGCTTGAGTTTCACAGGGAAGTATAGGAATATATACATAGTTTCTGACTTCCCTTTTGTCATCCACATCATGCCAAGACTCATTTCTCAGTCAGTTCAACAAATCTCAACACAAGTCTAGGTGCAATTGACAGAACGAACCATATCTAACTCAGAGGTTTCAAATAAAGCATCCATAAGTATAAGAATCAGAAGAGAGAGATCTATTTTCAGTTTAATTCCTGTGATTCCTGGATGCAGCCCACTGTCTGCAGTCCCATCTTTTACCCAGATTCAGAGAAATTCTTCAGCACATCCCTACCCCTACACAAGAAGCACTTATGTGCTTTCCCAAATTAGAACCATCCTGTGCTCTTTCCACACAGCTACAAGAGAAAATACACTTTTACAGTACAACTCTAACAACAGAGCTTCCAAATAGAGAAATCAAAGGCAGACACAGCCCTCAAGACCACTTTAGATCAGAAAATAGCTGCTATTGTCTCTTTCCAGTCTGTCCACCAGCAGAAGTTCCTGCATTAGATTTTCCTCAGGCCTTCAAGATGCTAAAGAGCACCATGCATCAAAACAGCCTCAGACACTGAAAGGAAGCAGCTCTTTGTTTCCCAGGACATCAGTCAACCAGCTCACAGGGATATTAGAAACTTGCTCAGTGTTTATTTGGCACAGAGCTTCCTCAGCCTCCTTCTCACACATCTGATAAAGACAACTTCCAGACACAGAACACTGGACAGGATCATAAACAGACCAGACAACTGATTTTATCCAGTAATATTTTAATGGTGGTATTAAATATTCGTCAAAAAATTCTGGAACAAAAAAAAAAATTATATAAACCATTCACACATAATTCCCAAATAAGAAATGGGACACATGCCCTAGTTAAAACCCCTTCTCTACAAGCAGTCTGTCCTGCTCCATTCCAAAACAGAATTTGAGCTCATACTCAGTATCTGTACTGCAGTGCAGTGCCTGGGAGAGGAAGGTACAAATGCTGCAATCTCAGCCACGCCAGCCCTCACATGAGCTGGTAAACAGTGGTCTCTTGTGCCAGCCCCTGGTCAATCTTCAGAAATCACATACTGACAGGTACAAGAAATACTTTTTAAAATAAACAAAGGTTAGACAAAGTATTTTTCAGTGTTCTTTCCTTCTAAAATTGCTACTAATACCCAAGCTTGCTTTTAAGCCTTTTCTTCAGTGCATTCTGGCAGCTGTGTTTCTATGTTTGACAAATGCAGCTATCAGAATCTAAGTTGTTTTGATAAACCCCTCTAAAGATAAGCAGCATATGAATAGCACCAAAGGATTTGAAAAAAAATATTTTTTTCTCTGTTCTTTCTCACCAAAAGATTAACATAACAGTTCTTCAAGTTAGTTACTCAGTATACAATAATTATGTTTTTAAAGGTTCCTTTTCTGCCCTCTAATTCCACAGCATCTTCCTTCAGGATGGCATCTAAGAATATGATGTTTAGTCAGATTTAAACAGATATTTATTGTTTAAATGCTGTTATAATGAAGAATATTTGGAACAGAATTGACTCTGGAATCAAGGAATTTTCCTGTCCTTGAAATGTGACCACATCACATTCTTCATTACAAAATGAAGAAAAATTCTCTGCCATATGTTTTTTTTATTATCTAAAGTATTAAATCCCAATCATGAATCCTAAATAATGCTTAACTTTATTTAAAAGTGTTGCAAAGTATCCTTACACTTGTCTCTGACACTCAAACTCAGAAAAATTAACTCCGTGTAGAAAACAAGGTAGCACAGAATACATTCACACAAGCAAAAGATACTATTTTACTGGAAATTCTAAGGAAGACCATAACCCTGTCAGCCTTACTTTAGTGTGACCTTGTGGTGCCCTAAACACCTAAAAAGACCTGCCTCTAATTTAGGAAACTCCACAGGTCCCAAAAAAACCGTATGTACCAGCATTAGGAACAGTCCAAGACCACACAGTGATCTCATGTGTGATGGGAATTCAACCCAAAATTCAGAATAGTTTTAACCAATATAAAAGGTACTTGTATGCCATATTTTTTTAAATATTGCAATTGTTTTAATCCCATCACCAGTGCAGCACATGAAGACCCTCCCTTTTGGGGGTTCAGCACCACAAAAAAAGCATTCTTGCATATGTGCCTCTGTGTTCAGGCAACTCCAAGTTATTTTAACTCTAGTCAAATTACACATCCTTAAAAAAACAAAACAAAACACCACCAAAAAAAAAAAAAAAAAAAAAAAAAAAAAAAAAAAACCAAACAAAACAACCCAAGCTTAAAAAAAAATTAACCAAACCTAAAAACAAGAAACAGGTCATCTTCCTATCATCTACAAATGCTTTAGATTTTTTAATGTAAAGACTAAAGAATGGAAGTTCATTCTGTACACACCTTTCTGCTTTCTAGTATCTAAAAAAAATTAAATTTTCTATAAGGAAGAAGTCCTTCCCAGACACACATCTAATAAAACCAGGAGCCAGATACTTGCTCCTCTTCACCCCTCTTGCTCAGGATGTGTGCACTCATGGCATAAGTCAGAAGAATGTAATTTCAAGCCTGAAAAGGCTACAGAGAACACAAGGTCATCTCCACCTGGACTATTCAGCAAAGTAAGGTCTGTGGAGAAGCATGAAATTCACAGGATTATAAAATATTTCCTTGGGGAGACACTGAACAGCCCAGACCTGAATTCCAGTCTGTCCAAAGTTACCTCAACCCATGCAAGGGCTGAAATCCTGGGCATTAACAGGTTACATTCCCTTTCAGAAGTGAAGGAGCAAAGAAATCCATCCCAGAAGCAAATTTTTAGGAGGAAATGAATGACACCACCTTACTAAAAAGAAAAAAAATACTGATCTTTTTCTGATAAAAGCAGTACGTGAAGAGAAAAAAATCATCAGGCAAATAAGAATGGAAAGGACAAAAGATATTACAAATCAACTTGTAGATGGCAAAACCAAACTCAGGTTAGTATCCTGATGCAAATTAATATTTCTTTAATTGAATAAAACCTCCCTCAGATTTCCCTTTATACATTAAAAATAATAAATTGCGTTTACTTTCCAGGGTAAATGGTAAAGATGCCACAGTAATCTTGAAACATCAGAAAAAGAACTCACAATTTAAAATGGTTTATGAGGTCCTATCAAAAGAAGAAACTATGGAAAGCACTGTTTACATGTTCTAGGCCTACAGATATCACCATTAAGACCTTCAAAGCACAGAAAGCTTTTTTTGCTTGCATAAACTGTTCTTAGAAAAGTTCAGTTTACCAAACCATTTCTGAATCCTTCCCTCTTTAATGTTTTAAAAATAAATAACTAAAAGCAGACAGTGTATCAATTACCAGGCAATACCCAGTTCCCAGTGCTTTCTACCAATTCAGAAAGTTCAAATATCTAATAGCTTCAGAGAATACTAACCCAAACTTTGTAGGAGAGATAGAAGGACAACTACATCAAGAATATGTCTTAAAACTCTTCCAAGTAATACTCACAACTTTGACAAAGTGGCAGGGAAAGAAGAGAAAAAAAAAAAACCTACTTACATACAACTACTACAGATTAGAGATTCAAAACTTCATGAAAAGGGTATTTCTCAGGCCTTTTCATTTCACTACACAAAAATCCTCCCCCCTGCCTCCGATTACTACATCCAAGGTCATTTTACCACCAGTACAACATTCTAAAAAAATTTTAAGCCTTGTCCAAGGCTGGGTTTGCTAAATCTGTTTGAAGCCTGACGCACATATCAGGAGTGCTGTTTTACATAACATGCTGCTGCTGTCAGGTGCTGTAGTTTGAGATTACTGTGTATGTGCAGAGCAGTATCAGCATCCTCACTGCTTCTCCTTCCCTATTAAGCATTCAGATAAGAGCCCTTCCATGAGCTCAGTTTAACATTCCATCTGCAGAAAGACCACCACCGTATGAGCCTTCCAAAAATGTTTACAGACAAGAGGTACTGCTAATAAAACTCTCTCAAATCGAGATTACAAATTATCTCTCAGAGAAGTATTCTCGTGTTTTGCCTTCAGGCGTTAGACAGCACTACAACAGAAGTCACGTAATGCTGAGAGGAAAAAAAGTTGACAGTCTTCATGCCAGTGTTGCGTAACAGCCATGTTCCCTTACAACCAGATTGTCTAAGAATTCTCAAACAAACAAACAAAAAAGAGTATCAGGATGTATATCTGTTATTTTAGGGTTTCTGACTGAAATAAACTCAAGACAACTGAGATCTGGGACTCGCAGTGCTGCAAACAGCATATGAACACATTTCACGTACACTATGTGGCTTGCTTTCTCTCCTTTTTTTAAATTTACTTTCTTACAAGACATTGATTATGAACATTTTTTTAAATCAGACTGTACTAAAGAAAAAGGAAGCTCAGTTTTACCCCACGGTCTCAGTGGTTTTGCTCTACTTATCAAATGTCTCAGCAATTTTTCCTCCAACTGTGGTCTGTGTACACCACCATCCAAATATGCCCATCTGTAAAACTTGCTAGGTTTGTGCATATGAACAGCACTTGGGAAATGGCCCAGAAGGTAAATAAAAGCATTGCTTGAAGAAATATAATCCATATGAGCATCAAATGCAGCAGTCCTGATGTATTGATTAAACTGAGGGAAGAAATCCTCTAGCTTTACCATGCTTTGGACTGAAGAAAAGGCAAGTAAAGGATGCTCACACACACAGAAGGAGGAAAAAAAAAAGAAAAAACAACCCAACAAAAAACCCCGCAAAACATACTAGTCCGTGCTCAGCGAGGAGAACGCCAGCAAGTTAGCGGGAACCTTGGTGGAGAGCACGGTAGGGTGGGAGAAGATTTTTTTTTTTTTTTTTCCATTACTTTTTTCTTATCGTTATTATTTTTCTCCAGTTCTATTTTTGCAGGAGGAGTGTGACTGCAGCTTTTAAGCTGGGGAGGGCTGTCTGTGTTAGTATCCGCAGTACGCGAACACCCCGGCGGTGTGAAGGCAGGGCGGAGAGGGGCTGGTGGGCAAGCGGCCATGCCCGCTCCCCTCGCCCGCTGCCCGCACCGCGCCGCGCCCTGACCGAGCTCTCCCTTCCCCGCCGCCTCCCGCTCACCCCGGCCCCGCCAGCAGAGCGAGGGGTTGGTTCTCCCCCCTCCGCCCTCAGGCTTGGGGGTGCAAGGTGGAGGGGAAGGGGCTCTGAAGCCCTCCCTGTCAGGGCTCCCCCAGGGCGACGGGGGCAGCTGCACCCTCTCGGCTCCCACCCTCACGCACCTTCCCGGTGCTCCCTACACCCCCTCCTCATGGCAAGGTCCGGGCGTCGCCTCCCGCCCTCACAGCCGCAGCCCCCTGCCCCACGCCAGCCCGGAGGTGGGGGAGTCAAGCCCAGCACTTACAGTTCGCAAGAATTGGATCTCGTCCTCGCCCTCGCCCCCCTCGGCCATGGCTCCCCTTCTCTCTCCTTCTCCCGGGCGCTGCTCCCGATGCCCGGGCAGGCGGCGGCGGTCGCTCCCCGCGGGGAGGTGGGGGCAGGAGGCTCACGGCCACGCCGCACCGGGCTGGGGCAAATGCGAGGGCGGCGGAGGCGGCAGCCCCAGCCCGGCCCTTGCCGTGAGCGGGATGCAGGTGCCGAGGCGCCTGCCGCAGGTTGAGGGCTCTGCCCCTCCGCCTCGCTCCCACTGCCTGCCACGGGGGGAGGGGGATGCGATTAAGCGGGGGAGGAGGGGGAGGCGGAGCTCCCCGGTCCCGTTCCCCCCCTCCCCGCCGCTGCAGGTGATCCGCAGCCCGCTCTCTCCACACACCAAAGCCGCTGCCCAGCGCCCCTTGCTGGCTGCTCCGCGGAGAGGCGGCCCAGGGCCCGCCCGGCCCCCGCTGCAGGAGTCCGCCTGAGGCGGCTGCCGCCCGACCCGTGCCCGCCTCACGGGGCTCGGGGCCTGGGGCTGCCTCAGCTCCTCCGGGAGAGGCCGGGAAAGCCGGCGCTGCTGTGTCTGGCTGGGGAATTCTGTCCCTCCGGAGTTACGCGAGATGCGCTGCACTGAGAGATATCTCGGGAGAGGGGAGAATTTGAAAGGCTTTCCCCGAGTTTTTTCCTTTTTTTTTTTTTTTTCTTTTTTTAGCGAGCTGGCAGCGCTCTGGCGGAGATGAGTTGGAAGGTGCCAGGTGGGGCTTCACGAGGGCCTCTGACCCTAGTGCGAGCGAACTGAATCCAGGGTGAATTAAAAGGCTCCAAATATTTTATTCCGTGGCGGACGGACAGCAACCGTGGGCTTTCTATGAGGTAAATCAGAAGATTGCCACGGAAGAGCTCATCTTCCATGAGCATTCCTGCAGTCCCCTACCTGAGGAAGGACACATTCGTTCTGGCACCCCAACGAGAAGCAAGTTTGGCAACCACATCGGCTGCAGGACTTCCTCACCTCAACAGCACCCTGGGACAGATAGCGTAGAGGTTCTGTTCATGTGATGCAAAGGTCAGGAGGTGAGAACAGTAGAGTATCACAAAAAATAGTAAAATGAACATTGGATCATTAACAGAGTAAAGTGTGTGACAGCAGAAGGCTTTTTAAAGGAACAAAATCAGTAATTATCATGAAATCACAGTAATTTTGGTAAAACGAGTGTGTGGATAGCATTAACAGAAGACATGGGAAGTGTTTCTTGAGAAGTCCTACCTTTGGTCTACAACTTTACACATAATACAGCAGAGAATACTCATGGGTGTCTTGTTAACCCATGCATCCATTTTCATGAAATCACTAGGAGTGTGTATGAAGTATTATGTCCAAAAAATACTGTGCAGTAACAGAGGAAGACACACCACACCTGACTACATCATTTAATTTGCTGAGGGAAAAAAGGAAGAAGTAAGAAAGATAAAAGTTTCTTCTGGAAACTTTCTGGACCAGGTGATAAAGATCAAATGCATTTGGAAGTACAGCTTCTTCTTGAATTATTTATTCATCAATGACAAATATTAACACACGTGTACACCGTACATGTTGAATATTATACGCACACATGTGCAAAATGCTTATTTAATATAGTTACAAAATAGACTATAAAGTCAGCACACACACAAAAGCAAATGAACAAGTTACATAAATTCCTGATGGAGAGAGCTTTGACATTTTTTCTATTACCTTCTCACACCAGTCAGCTACAGCCACTCTAAGTACACAGGGTTATTCCACACACATGAAAAGATCAGGAATGTTTTCAAAATGTTCAAGATGTTGGACTTGTCTTGTGATTTAAAAGGAATGCACTTTGGCTGATGTGAGGTTTTAATCAGTAGGTATTCTTACTTGCACTGAATAATTAAAAAAACCTCATTGTTTCTAAGTGGAAATAATGTGATAATTTCTAGCATAATGGGGAGTAACGTGAAGTTGGAAGAATTGTTGCTTAGATGAATTAGAGGGAAAACTAAAAGCATAAACACCCTCCATGGCAGGTGTTTGCAGGTAGAATTCTGTGAAATTGTGTTTTCTTGTGTGGGTGTGGAAGAATAGGGCACTCTGCTACAGGACTGCCAATCCCAAAGTTCAAGATGCCAGTCAACCCCATAGCATTTAGCTTTGGGTTCTCCCCTCTTATTTGCTCATTTTCAATCTACAATACATCTGGTAATGCCCACTGTTGTCAACAAGTCAGGTAACTTGTGGACATCTATGCTTTCCACAAAAAAATGCAGAAAAAAAAAACCCTTTTACTTCAGCCAAAAACATACTATATGGATTTAGGAAATTGTACTTTTAACAAAGTCTCTCAAGATTAACAAGAAGCTTTAGAAATTAAATTGTTGTTCCTTTGTGCCTCTAATTTATGCTTTGTTAGCTATGATGTCTGCTCTTTTTTTTCATTCAACCTAGAAGTCTTTCAAATTTTCAGTCTAGAAATTCTCCCACACTATGTGACCTGCTGCTTACCATGTACTGTTCCTTTTGTCACATTGTTCTTTCAGTGTTCTTAAAATCCATTTGAAATCTGCCCATCTCCACTTGTAATTGTCACTATGACAGATTCTTTACTTAGTGCCCTTTGCCTTTGGACTCCTGCAGCTTCATCAAGGCAGCAGAATTGTGAGGATCCATAATATGCCTTTACCAATTTTCACCTAAAACAGGGTTCTTGGTGTGATGCAGAGTCATAAATTTTAATCAGCTAAATTAGGAAGCATGTTATGTTAGGAGAAGCTGCATAGAGACCTTTGTATGCAGACATTCAAAGCAATAATCTATGTAAAATAAATGTTTGCTGTCTTAATAATAAGTATTGTGAACATTCAGTAACATAAAAACATGAGGGGAAAAAAAACCTCCTAGGTGTTTCTTTGGTTTCATCTAGAAGAATATACAGCCACACTTTTTTTTTTTTTGTTTCTCAGAAGTATCCTTATTCTTCTCAGAATAAGGTAATGCCAATAGGAATGAAATGAGGCAGATACTAATATTCCTCACCCTGTCCTTTCTTACTGAATGTCAGACTTTTCAGCCAGATATCAGTCTTGGAAACATGTTATTGCAAATGGTGTAAAACTAGAGAGATTGCAGCTCCTAACATATGTCATAAATCAACACCACTGTGGTCACTGCAACAGCAGCAGTGTAAAGTCTATGCCAGTTTAGCCCCCAACTGTGACTTGGAAACAAGAATAAAATTAGTAGACCCCAATTCCACACTGAATTTAAAATGAGATGTTACTGCAGCTTAGCAGAGCTTAAGGAAGCAGAATTATACCTAGGACCACTTAGTTATATGTTTATCCTGATCATCCCAGAGTTCAATAATATACTGCATTTTCTTTAGTTAGTGCTTATCCTGAACAAACACAATAAATGTTATTGTATTTCTGTCACTATGTATACATCTGTTCTCTAGCACATATGCAAGATTTTAGGAATACAGTGGAATTACTGGAGTACACAGGAATACAATAAAATTCAGACATGGAGCTTTTCCACTTTTATGGGAACTTTGGTTTTAGGCAAAACCCAAGGCAAGACCATTTCGTCTTGCTTAATCACAATAAAAGTCTTTTTTTTAACTGCATTTTGCATGTGCAGTCACTTTTTAAGACATTTTCTGTTACTTTTGTCTCCTGTTGTCACCTGCAGCCAGTGAGCTCATTCCTCAGTGTCATCTGTGCCATGACTGTGGATCTGGAAATACAAACTTCTTACCCTTGCCCAAAAATCTGTCACTGTCTGAAGCATCCTTCCTGGCAAAGCTCAGAGCTCCCCGTTTCTCTTTTCATTATTGTGTGTGGGGATTATTAACATTAATGATGAGCTATGGACCACGTGTTTTAGATTTGGGGGAATAATACTTTGTTTGGGTTTTCAGGTTCCTGTCTCCTTGGGGGTTTATTGCTCTTTTAATTGTTTTCTAATGTACTTTCTGCTAAATCCACGAAAAGCTGTTGGGAGGCACAAATCCTTTTTTTAAAGGGATTTTCCTTTCCCTTTACCTGTCTGTTAAATGGAATTAATATGTCTCTGAATATTGTTTGTATACATTAAGAGTCCTCAAAACTGAATTTCCTGTTTCCTAGGTCTTGCAACAGGTTATATCTTATGCTACTATATATTTGTATTACCTGGCTACAATGTATATACCTAACTCTCTCCCTTTTGTTGACAAATAGAGATGTGTTGGTGCTTTCTTCATCTTGCATCCTTGAAATTGAAATTCCATCAGTGCTTCACCAGTGAGAAGGAAGCAATAGGAAGGTAATTCTAATTTGATTAAGAAATTGTTAACCATATGTCAGTCTCAGAAAGCAATTCACTTGCACACAGTTGAAGATACTCAGGTTTTCCAGGTGTTTAAAAATTGTCTTTGAGTAAGCATCTAAATATTCAGAGGTCCTGATTCATTCTGAATGAGTCAATATCTGAGCATCAGGCTGTAGTTTTGAGAGTTACACACTTGGCTTCTACCTTAGCATACTTCTTACCAACTATTGTGACATCTGTGGTGTCACATAAGGGACAGAATATTGTTTCTGCTCCCTCACTGTGTGGCAAAGACAGAAGATGACAACTTAAATCCTGTACATAAGCACAAACAATCATGGGCACAGGCCAGTGCAGAAAACTGGGGCTGGAATAGATGTACACTCCTGGGAAAAATCTGCAGTGAAACTACTCTTTCCCCAGGATAATTTCACTCTTTCCCCAGGATAATTTCACAGACCAGCAAAACCACGGGCCCCCAGATTTCACAGTTAATTATTAAATCCTTTAATCTAGGATACTTACAAAAGGTAAAGGATTTGTTTTTCTTTGTAATTATGAAGAGTTGATTCTCACTTCCTCTAACAACTCATCCTCATGGCCTCCACATGAGCCACTCTGCCAGGAAGGGCACATGTGAGGTACAATTTTCTTCAGACATTAAAAGCCACAAATCTAAACACTACGGTAGTGCAGAGGGAAAGAAAGTTTGGCACTTAACTGAAGATTTGTCTCTGTAGCCATTAAGTGAAAGGTCCATGGAGGTAACAGAACCAAGACCACTGAGATTATATTCCAGTCAGAGCAAGCACTTAAGTGTTGTAGATACAGTATCTGGACAGTGACATAAAAATCACCAACATTCAGTTGTCCATTTCACTGATATTATTTTAGGAAAGCATTAATGCATGCACTTGTAAAACAAGCAAGTAGATTCATTTATTAAAAAACAATAATTAATATAAAGGAGTAGCAAAATTCTTTACGTAGAGTCTTGTCTCACACACTAAGAATAAAACAAGACATTAGCAGTACTTAAGACATTCTTGCTTGAGCACAAGATTAATGTTTACTATGGTTCAGTTACTTCAATAATTAAAAAAGAAAACTGTTTTCTGAAGCTCTGTGAGGAAGCAATGTAACATGAATGTTTTGTTTAGGCACTTAATATCTCATCCCGAAGCACTAATGGAACACTTTGCCTCTAGAAAATGGAAACAGCATTTTTTAGTGACTGTTTACTGATCAAAATAAGGAGAGCTGTTGGAATGAATTTAAATCAGAATCTGTGGAGGATATTGGTTTGAACTCTGAAAAGGAAGGATTTGGTGTTTTCTGTTGTTATTTTAAAGACACATCCAGTTTGCTGTGCTGAACTGGATCTAAAATCTGTGAAGTCCAGTTTCTGGTCACCTGTGGCAAGCAAAGTACTGATGCAAACAGAAACAAACTAGTTTTACCCTCCTTTAAGTCATAAATACTTAATCTTGGTTGAATATCTGTTTCAAATCTTTGTTACAGTTGATTTGCAATAGCAATGGGTATTCTTACTACATACAAAATTCTATTTTATGCTTCCTTAAAACTCAATGACTCTTGTTAGATTCAATAACACACTAATGAGTAATTGAATCAAAAATATTTTCACCTCTTACTTGAATTTTTTTTTAGCATCACTAAAAACTTAGATGTATCTCTTCTGTATTTTGTAGACCATAATTTCCAGGAGTACTGGTTCCTTCCATACATTATTCTTATTTCTCCCTCCTAGTTCATGTATTCTACTCAGCCTGGTTCATGTAGCTCAGGCTGACTCCAGTCAGACAAAGTGCCTTTGCATTTCCCAGAACATGGGATTTTTTAAAAACATTTCCAGCTTTCTGATCCATTCTACTCACATGCAGGGGCAATCCAGTGAGTGCAGAGGAGCTGAACTGTTTTCTCTGTGCATCATCCAAGATCCTGAGCTAAGGTGCTCCTGCTTCCCAGGCTCATCTGGCAGCAGAGGCTCATTTCCTGGTCACTGAAACAGTAAGTGAATATCAATGAGAATACCAGGTGTTTTCCACCCTTATTTTTGTTTTTTCCTTATTTGCTCCTTAAAATCCCTCATTACACATAGTAGTATCTTTCTTTTCACTCCTTTTAGTGCACAGCTTTTTTTTTTCTGGTGCATAAAAACACTTCACTGTGCAGCCTGTTAGCAGTGTTTCTATGACACTGCATTGTATGCCTTGTGATGCACCAAAATTATCACACCCAGTATGAAGTAACTATTGAAAAGTGTTGTCAGGGAGTCAACCCTGAGCAGAATGGTTTTATTCCACTAAAACCAAGAGAATCACACCTACTCCACTTACAACTATCTTCTCTTCGAGGTTACTAAGGTCATTTCAATAGCTTTGGAGATTCTGCTACTCTAATTCAGTAGTGATAACCTGCTAGTAATGTCAGCATGAAAAGTCCAGCTCAGGGCAGGATGTTTCAGCCTGGTTGGAGCAATTGTCCTCAGACCTCAGGAAGACTGAAGCACCAGCCCTGCTGCAACATTTCTAAGAAGCCACCACATTCATTAGAAAGGAAGGGAAAGTGCCCTGAAGTGTCACCCTCTTAGAAATCAGAGGTTTTTAAAACTTCATCTCAAGGCAGGAAGGGTTTCAGTTGAGACACTCAGCTTCACATTAAAGCAGAACCCCCCAGGCTTTTCTGCATGTTATTAATGGGGATTTTAATTGTCCAATTAACATTTGCTTTCCTAACAATACATCATGATGTCTGGCATCAATAGCAGTTCTGCAGCTCAGATTTCTGACAGGGCTGCCTAATCTGCTTAGTGAACTTTATTTTATAGGCTTGGTTCCATGCTAACCTCCTAGCATGTGTACTCATTGAGACCAGCAAAAAGTGGATGTAAAACACTCCCACAACAAAATGACAACATTTTATACCCACATTACCCAGATGTATTATCACTAAAAAGCAGCAGAGTATAAGGATTTTATGTTTTGGAACAATATTAGTAGATTTGGAGCTGACTGCTGCAGGAAACTACTAAAAAGAGCTCATAAACAATTAACAATGGTACACTCAGGTTTGTGCTGATTTAGCAGAAGGCAACAATTTGTTTGTGATTCACTGCTTACCCTGATAATAAGAATACCTAATTTGCTAATCCATTTCAGTCCCTACTTAGTGATTCTAAAGCATAATGTTAACATTCTTCACCTGTCTTACCACACAGAATAAAGAGACTATACATACACAGATAGATGAGACTATAGATATTAATGCTAGCATTAATTTAGGGTGGACCTGTCAGTGCAAATATTGCAGCACCAACTGCAATATCTCCTCTGAATTAAGACTTTAAAAATGGCAGAAAATTGCATTTATTAGACTAAAATTGCATTTATTCTGTTGCATAAATCTGCTTTTATCACTGGTCAAGAAAACTACCTCTCATTTAGGCCCCATAGCAGATCTTTTCTAAGACTGGTGGTTTTTTTTTTTAGTTAAAGCCAAGCAAGCTCCCAAGAGAGTAAACTGTTTAACAATTTTTGGCCATACCAGGTAAAACTCTCTCTAGGGTAGCTATTCTCTGCAGCTATTGCTTATCCTCCTGCTGCCCCAGCTTCTGTGATCCAGGGGTGCTTTTTGGGATCTTCAGCTGATTTTCAATGTCATTCAGACACAGGGGAAACAACTGTGAATTTTGCATGCAATGGGCTCTGTACTTTGGATCTGCTCTCAGAATCCAGCAATGTAATCATTTCACATGCAAGAGAAAACATTCAAATGACACATCAGTCCTGGCCAAGGAAAAGAAGCACAAAGGAGGGCATTTAATGAATCCCAACATAAAGCTTTGTCAACTCAAATAGTCACATAGGTGGTTCTATACTTCCTCCCCCCCTAAGTGTGATCACCCATTGTCTGTTTAATGTTATTTTTTGCAAGATATCCCAGTCCTGCTTCAACTGCATGTTCCCACAGTCCTTGACACTCATTATCCTTCAGTACTCATGAAAGAAAAAAAACCACCTAAGATCTAAATATATACTGAATTTCAAGGAGGTAGCTATTTGTAGTGATATTTCCATGCATTTATTTTCCCTTGCAGTGCTTGCATAACCACCCCCTCTGAGCTCTGCCCATTTTAAATGCAAGTGCAGCTGAAAAGTACTATTTAATCCACTTGAAGTGGCCCAGAAGACTGGCTTTATCCACAGAGATGAGCTTATTAGTTTTATCACATATGGCATAATGCACAGCTCTTATTTTTGTCAACCTAGAAGCAGAATCCCTCAATTTTTTGTGTTGTATTCCTCCTCACGTGCTCCAGATAGTGGAGAGCAAAGTCCTGGATCACACTTTATGTCTGCTCCATCTGAAAAGCACAGGCAAGAGAAGCTCCCTGCAGATGGAGGACACCTGGGTGGGAGAAAATTGAGATGATTCAACATTTGCTGGTACTCAAGGAAGGTGTTCTTGCTACTCAGAGGTACAATGTTAACAGCTGCTCTTCATAGGAAGTTTTATAAAGAATGCAGGGTAGGACACAAATCAGGCAGAGGTCCAAGTGGCTGGGTCATTCCCCCAAATGCTCAAGAGAGTTATTTTCTGTCAGATGATCAGGGAAGTGCATGAATTCTGGTAGGGAAAGTGAATCAAAAGTATTTATTTGAGAAAGGCAGTGCATAAAACCTGGATTAAGAGCTTGAAAATGTCCATTTGGTTACATGGTGAAAATTAAAAATATTTTACACTTTTTTTAAAATAAAAAAAAGAGGTGTGGGAAATAAAGCACACTAAGCAGAACAGTAACAATTCTCATTTTCCACTGCCTTACCCTACAGTCTTTGGAGGAAGTTTGCTTAAGGGAAAGGCCCTTCTACTTTGTGTGGGCTTTGGTTTGCTTTAAAGAAGTACTGAATTCAACCAACTGTATCTTTTTGTCCCAAAGAAACACTTGCTGCCCACTTTAGCACAAAGAGTTTCTATTCTGGTGCATCTCTTACTTTCAACTCATTTTCACCAGGAAAAAGGCAGCCCCAGCACACAGTGGTCTTATCAACCACTCCAAAACCTGGCAAACTCCTACCAGAGCCTGATGATTACAGTGCTGCTTTTAGCTGCCCTTTTAGTCATGGGTTCACAGCAGTGAAAGAAGACATGGCACAGCCTTAATCATCTGAGTCACACCTCCTGGGACAACACCAGACACACAGAGGTCAAGGAAAGGACCTCTGAAAGGAGAGCAGGGAGGAAAATGGACACATGAGATAGGAGGTGATGAGGAGGTGATGGTGAAGCCCAACCATTGCACATTAAATGTATTCTATTTGGAGTCATGGATTTAGCTTCACTCAGGAGAATGATAACACCCTGCTGCCTCTCCTCAGGAGAGCTTGGATGGGGCACTTGGCAGGATCAGATGGTAATTGTCCATCATTTGTGGCTTCATTTCAATATTTGAAAGCCCAAAGAAAAGCCTGAGGAAAGACAGTGGATTTACTCAACACATTTTAGAAAGATCAGTCAAGTATTTTATTTGTTTTTACACAATGAAGTGCTGTAGATATTCTGATTCTTCATAATTAAATATATATTTTCTTTTTTTAAAAAAAGGCAGTCTTATGCAGACATGGCAAAAGAATGCAAATCATTGGAATTGTACTAGAGGAAATATTGCAGCAAAAGCAGAGATAACCACGTCATTTTCTTAAACCTTACAACAGTGAATAACTGCATTTTTTGAAGGTTTTGGCTTTTCTTTCAAATTTTCAAAGCCTCTTATTCTCATTTATCTTAGGTTATCAGACTTTGTAGCACACAAAAGCCACTAGAAAAAGTCCATTTGGATTTACCATTTGGATTCTTGATCCCTCAGAATCTTAACATAATAAAAATTAGATCTAGAAATAATATAGATTTTTTTGTCACCCCAGTATTATTACCAGCTGCAGCTTCCTTACTATTTTGCTAACATTTATTTGTATCCATCAGCTTTGTATTTTATCTGCTTTGGATATTACTTCATAACACAGGAACTGTGTGTCCTGCAAAATTTTAGAACTTCTTTTCCAGCTGAAATAATTTTGCTGTATTAATTTCTCACCACCAGTTCTTCTCAGTATGCTAAAAAAAATATATTTTTAAACATGCATAATTGAGGATTGTATTACCAAAGACTTTGAAGAGTACATATCAGAATTTTTTTTTTCATACAAAGATCTGCTCCTACAACTCTGTTCTCCTGGGCGGGTTTGTTATGGTAAGGGTGCAAAAGTGGGACTTTTGGAAAATGACAAATCAAAAGATTTGTGGACAAGGTTTTGAACTTTGTGCAACTGGCAAAATATAGAAGGATCAATTCATGTGCACAGACCGTGGCCCAGCAATTGTTTGGCCTCACTGAACATGTCTGGAATAGACAAGTTATTTAAAAAACTACATAAATATGTAAGCCCCATCCTTTTGACCAGAGTATGAATCACACAAACTACATATTCCTGAAAAAAGCTCACTGCCACTGCATTTAGTGGAATACATCCAAGGAAGGTTTCTCAGGGACATTGCAGTGATGGAACCAGGAAAAAAAATACCTCTTCACATCCTTGCTGCCCGTTTTCTAAACAGAAACAAAACTCAGTGCAGGGCCACAAAAAGCAATGCCAGGCAGGTAGCAAAAAGGGAACACAACCACTCTCTGCAGGTATGGGGCACCAGGTCACATCTATGGGGTGAAGCAACATTCTCTGTGGGGAAAATCCTTTCCTGAATCCCCAAAATGAAGCACTGATGCCTGCTGGGGAACCACACTGCCCAGCAGCATCTTCCTTGCCAGGTGTGCATCTCCTGGGGTGTGCAGCCTGGCAGCAAGAAGTTCCTGAGAGAGAAATGTACAGTGAGAAGTAAAGCAATCCTTGCCCAGTGTTTGTGGAAACCATCCCAAACATCCAGTGCTCAGACTGCAAGATTACTTTACAGGTAATTCACATAAACATCAAGTGGAAGTTGCAAGTATGTAGATACACAGGATAGTAACAGGGCTACTGTCACCAAAGGAAGGCAGTGCCCTAAGGGGAACAGTAAATACAGGAGCATCCATGAGAACACAGTTGCATAAACATGTTTAATCCTGTTAAAACAAACAAGACTTCCAGTAGAAGATGAGGATTCCAGCTGTTGCACTGTGATGGGAGGATGTTGAAGAAACCCAGGAGGATATGGATATTCCAGTTCTTTTTCTCGTGCTTCCATGCAATTTGCTAACTTTTGTTAAAAGAAAATATATTCTTTCACATTGCCCCTATAGCTATGGAAAGAGACACTTAAAAGAATGCATTAATGCTATTTAGACTGCTGCCAATCTTCATTAAAATACTGGAATGCAGATGGCTACATCCTGTGTAACAGTCATGCCTACACAAACACTTGAATTCATGATAAAATTTAAGCCAATTAAAAAAAAAAATCCAACCTTAATTCTATGTTGCCCCTTAGAGGGCAGCACAGGGCTCAGAGGGAGCTCTGCAGCCACCCAGGGAAAAGCAGTACCCTGAGAATAAGCTGCAGGAGATTAAAAAGATCCTTTCTTAGCAAGATCTCCCCAGAAGCAGGTGAATGACTACATTTTGGGGGGCTTTTGTGTCTATCTTGAGAAAGGATGAATACTGAGAAAGAGAAATTTTTCTTCAGCTTGAGATGCTCTCTCTTCTTTCACTTTAATGGGAGAAAATTTAATCCAGTTAAAAGAAAGCTTTGGATGCAAAGCAGCCCTAGTTCCTGCAGTAATATTACCCAGTATTTAAATACCCAGTTTATTGAGAACACAGCCTAATTTCAGAACTGGATATCAGGTGGATATGCAATTAAAAGCCTCAAGGGAATTAAAGACCGAGCCTATTTAAATGACTGTTGTGATTAAGATGCTTGACTGTCCTGTTTCTTTCCTTCTTGGACTTTTTAATAGCCCCAGATCATCTCAGTGATTCTATCTGGGTAATAAGACCTTCAAAGTGTACCTTTCCACTTTCAAAATGTGCCTTCTAGGGATGTCACTCTGAAATTTCATATACCTGCATAAGACTCTTGCTTACATTATCTCCCCACTTTTCTGAATTTGGTGTTTCAGATTGCCTCTTTTGTTCTCCCACTCAATAGAAATACTTATCCATTATCCCAGTTTAATTTCTGTCTGCAAAGCCTGTTGATTTTTACCATTTAATTTTGCTTCTGAATGGTCAGCTTTATATATATATATTACTAAATGCTGAAAAATCCATTATTATAGTTTGCTTACAGTAAAAATAACTTCTTGTTGAACAGGTATTTTTGCTGACCAGTTTCAAAACCATAATAATTATAATTTTGATTAGAAATAGTAACTTGTCACATACTGAATCAACAAGGATGTTTCTTCAAAACTGAGAAGGTGGCTGGCTACACATCCAGCTTTAATATTCAATCCCCTCTAGTTAGCCTTCAGAGTAGTTTTCCTAAACCAATAGAGTAACACAGAAAGAGAATCTTGATCAACTGCAAAAGTTTATTCCTCAAGCTTTCCAAAGGGTGAGAAGAGATGCCAGGGTTCCCAGGCAGCATATTCCACACCTTTAGCCTCCCAATTTCTGCATTAAAAACATTAAAATCAGAAGCATCATAGGGATCCAGAAGGCCTACTGTGCTATAGATAAGTTAATAAATAGATAAGTTATGTGCTTTAAATAAAATAAAGCTGATAATAGAATATTGGAACTTTATTCTATTCTGTTCTGACAGTACCAGTAGAAATAAACCAGTGATTTTTACAAGATCATTATATGGTGAATTACTGGCCAAAGCAAGGGCTCCATGTTTGATTTACTGTCAGCCAGTTTGAATATGTAGTGCTACAAACCCAGGCTTGAACACTAAAGCAGTCCTGGCCTTCAAAATTTGCAAGACAACAAAATCAACAGCAATGCACATTCACCAAGACAGAATTTTACTCAGATTTTATACCATATCTTTGCCTTTCCAACTGCTGATGAATAACTGCAAAGTGGAAAGCCTCTGCAAATCTAAATTGTTTATGAAAAACTGATTAGTTTTCAGAAGTTAACTTAAGCATATTAAGCTTTCTCTACCAGTATACATATTTAAGTGAAGTCTCCTCAGAGCTGCTTTTTCTTTTTTAATATTATTCTTTTTAAACATTATTCAGAGGTCTCAGGGTGACACTGAACAGATTCTGATAACTGAGAAAACCAGCAAGAAATGCCCCCAGTGTTTTTCCCTGCTCCTGCCTCACTGTCAGAGCACAACATACAAGGGATAAATTACAGAACCGTATTGCAAGATTCAGGGAGGGGAAAAGTTTAGAATTTTAGCTGGAGATTTTCAGTTGTGCTGGAAGCACCTAAGAGGAATCGTATCATCTATGGCTCTTAATACTCTTGAAACAAAATCAGGCACTAACTAAAGACAGAGATTTTGATCCTACCAGCCTACATGGCTTTCTAAGAAATCTGTTGTAATTTAACTAGGAGGTAAAAGGTATTATAGAGAATTAACTGATAAGGTTGTACAGCCTGCAGAAGAGATTAGAATAGGTGATGATATTACTACTCTCTTCTGAGCTTAAACCCCACAAAAGCCTTGCTCTACTTTTTTTCCTAAGTTGATCATCAAGGCAGCAGTGCCTTTTGACATTTTTTGACAAGCCCCAAGCTAATATAGATACTGCAGAGATTTTCAAGACTTAGAACATTTGCTAAAAAGTTCTGAAAAAAGAAAATTAGGAAAAGCTGGCCCCACGCAAAGTTTAGGGAAAGTGGTGTGTGTATTACCAAGAGCTTCCATTCTCATAGATTTGTCTGATCTTAGAGCACTTGCCATTCTGCTGACTCCTGGTGTGTCCATCATGCAGGCAATGCTCATGTAAACTTATTTTGCAGCAGCTCAGTTTTTATCAGGTCTTTGCAGCTGGGGAGAGTGGGAGTGCTTCTCTATTTACTTCTCTGCTACAAAGCCACAGAATCTCTTCCAGTACAAAAAAGCAAAGAAATAAACCAAACCAAACCAACAAACCAACAAAACAAACAAACAAAAAACTATTGGAATGATGAATTACCCATTCCCTCTGCTCCCAGATAAAACCATCTCAGTTACTTGTACAGCTGAACATCTGTTGTCACCTCACATTTGTGAGGTGTGTATTCTACTGTGGCCAAAAGAGGCAAAGTAGAAACACATAAATCAAAAGTTTTCATTTTCCATTCCATACACCACAGTCTGCTAGAAGATCCAAACCAGACTGAAGAAGCTGTAAAGGAACACAGACCTTACAGCTGTGTGTATAAGAAAGCAAACGTAGGCATTTACCAGACCAGTTAATGTTGTGTAGACCTTTTACAACAATTATTTGCTTAGACCTTTTAGCATGTCATTTTTATTATGTTGAGTGGAAGAACTCATCTGCTGTCCTGAATCTCTCTCTGAGGAAGGCTTTTTCTTTCCACAGCCCACACAGGGAACCCAGCACAGCTACCTTCCTAAATTAAGAGCCTGGACATATGCAATGTGCCTGCTCCTGTGCACAGAGCAGCACAGACTCCCATCCACAGCCCAGGCAAGAGCAGAGAGCACTCTCCCAGGCAGGTTTCTTCCATTCAGCAGCAGTGTTCTGCATCCATCTGAAGTCTGTGTGACCAGCAGGGATCTGCCAAAAAGTGCTGTGTGGCTGTTGCCTTACACAGCCAAAAAAAACCCTAAACCACAAAATAATGATGCTCTCTCTGATGGTAATACAGTGTCCAGGTGCTGCAGTGGGGTCAGGAAGCACTTACCCATTTATGCCAGAAGAACAGAGCATGTCTGGGGTAATGCTGCTGTACTCTAAACCAAACTTCTTTCCTCCCAGAAGAGCTGCCCAAGCTCTCAGCAGCTCGTGAGGGCATGGCAGAGGAAACTTTAGGCTGGGGAAAAAAACCAAAGAGCTCAGACCCAAGAGCAGTATGAATCAGCCCAGCATCACCCAGCCAGCATTTAAGGCCAGCTGTCCTCAGATGCTACATCCACACGTTCTTTAACACCTCCAGGAATGGTGACTGCACCACCTCCTTGGACAGCCTCTTCCAATGCCTGACCACTCTTTCTGTAATAAATACACAAGAATAAATTCTTCCTATTATCCAATCTGAACCTCTCCTGAGGAAAGGGGAAGTACAGAAAAGGGAAAAGTAGGATCAGGGCTGAGGAGTGATGCTTTACAAGGGGTATTATTTTCAGCCAGATCTCATTACCACACTTTCCAAACAAGCGTTTCTGAATAAGCATCACCAACAAACCAGGAATAGGAACACTTGCAGGGGAGGCTACATGTCCTATCAGTGGCTTTTTACCTTCCAGCCTAAAAGATAACTGCTTCTTTTGCCATATCTCCCATATCCACATCCTTCACATCTGTGGAGTCACAACTGCAATTCAAGTCTCATACCTGAGCTATGCTTTAACACCAATTTAAGCTGAAACTCCTACCAAATAAAAGTAGTCCTCACACCTTGCCCAGCTTTCTCTCTGTCTGTCTCTTGGACACTCTCAATTCCCAGTAAGCAGCTGGACAGTAAAAGAAGATGGGTTCACTTTTCAGCTGCTTTGGCTTCCCAGGCAGGATGGGGAAAGGGTTATTAGGGCTGCAGGCACTTGAGTTCCCTGAGCACCTCCCTGCAGCCACCATCCCTGCCAGGAGGGATGAGCACAGGGCCAGGCAATGACAGCACCAGCTTCCAGGCACCAGCAACACCAGTAGGTCACTGGCAGGCTTCCACTTTGCACAACCTGCTGTGCATTATTGCAGCCTAAAGAGGCATTTGGCAAGCCTTGCATCACCTCACACAAAGAGCATCTCCCTCCCTAATGTCCCCATTAATTCTGAACTAAATGCTTCTCATCACAAGCAGGAAGCAATAAAGAAAGGCAAAATTCTTAAGGCACCACTGCAGAGAAGCCTCCAGAGTTGTGTTTCCAGTGGACAGACCTTACCAATAGCATTCCAGGGCTTTCAATAGGCCCACCACAACCCTATGTGGAAAAATCAGAAAAGTGGGATTAGAAATAGTAAAAAAATATTATAAAGCTGAACATGACCTGACCCAGCTCCATACCATGTTAGCTACCAGAAGAAAATCAATTCATCTGGAAACTTCTAGGAGTTTGTCTTCATTACTGAACAATTAAGCTGCAGGACAATCTTTGACATAATGAGTAATGAGTATGATTATATATATTATACAGTGAGTATAATCTTTGACATAATGACAGTATAAGCTGTGATGTTGCAATAGACATGTATATGCCCAATTTTTGAGAAACACAGAAAACATAAGTGAATTTAAACTGTGTGCCAAGATCCTACTAAACTGTTATAATGACACACATGGAAATTAAAATAGCAGCCTTAAAATACCGAAGATTTGGCAACAAATGACCTCAAATTGCATTTATTTCAAATAATTACTAGAATAATCAGAAGATAAAGAAGTGCAGCTAACACTGTTCAGAGGGTTTCTGTGGAACAGTGTTTAAAAAGTACCTCTTGTCACATTTCTGTCTATTGGTATCTCACAACCTTTATTTCAAGTCAGCCACAAAAAGATTCAAACTGTTTATCCAACCTCCCTATGCCTGGCACATGCATTTGTCTCCTCTGATGCTGATGCTAATCATTTTCTCAAATGTGCACCTGACAACGGAGCATATCCTATATCTGGTGCTTGATGCAACATCAAGGATGATGAAGGAAACAAAATAGAGTTGCTGTCATTGGAAACCAAATATTTTTGGCTGATAGATGATAGGAATTTCTTAGTAAGGACCTTCGTAATTGAAGTACTGACAAAATTATGTTGTTCTCTCTGTATGAATGACATCTCTTGTAAATTATCCATTCCTTATATGGCACTTGGATCCTTTACATAATCAAATATAGTCAGTCCAAGTTCACACTCGAGCAGAAAAATAAATAATCCTAATTAACATTTCTGTTGCAGGAGAGGCTGGTAGTCTCTTTTTCATGAGCAACAAAGAATAGAACCCCCCACACAGCATGGGAAGACTTACAAACTGTGAGTAGCTATACTCTAACACCATAGTGTACAACGCTGTAAATTCTCAGGCTGAATATTCAATTTCCTCCTTTTCTAAAGAATATTCATGTGAATCCACACAAGCACTGGTGGGTAGCTACACAGTGCTCCCCTACCCCTCATTTATGGAGCATGAAGCTGTGCTTGTAGCATGGCACACCTGCTAAACACCTACTTCCAGAATCAAATCCAGTCTGTTCATACACAGCACTTACCTGCACACATAAATGCCATCCAGTTATCTTCCTGAAAGCAGGAAATATTTTGTGCTTATATATAATCTTTTGTATCAAGAAGTTACTTTTAAAATTATCATGCCCTCTGGGAGTATAACATGTTTGGCAATGCTTTATGTCTAGTAATATAACATCTGCTGTTGGTACAGTCTAGACTGAGAGAAAAAAAAAATATATATGTTGCAGATTTCAAATTCTGGTATCAGTAGGAATTTCTCTGGCTAATAAATCACAAGCTGCAGTGCAGCATTTCTGCCTTCTGTAGAGTAACAGGGTACCTATGTTAACCAATGTCTTACTACACTCTGAAAAGGCACTGTGGTTACTCTCCTTACCAACAGAACATATTTTAAAGACAGGACAGTTGCAACCTAAGATGGATCAGGTTTATATTACAAATTGGAGTTCAGCCAACATTTGAGTTTTGATTAAGGCATCAAAAGACTGCAGAAACTCCATTATTCATGAGTACTTCTTTTATGAGTCACATTCATCGGTTTTAAAAGGACATTTTTAGGTCTCAAATTGGAACACTAATTGCAGATTGGTAAGATGTCTCTCAGATGATCTGTCATATGGCTATCCAGCTGCCAGTTCCCCAGTCCTTAAAGTAGTGGCAGTCCCTCCCCACACTGTGCTACCCCAATTCCTTCTGCAGGCAAAACTTTCACAATCAATGCAGCCACTCTGCTGGTGAGGAACCCCAAAAATCAAAAATTAAATTCCCACAAGCTAATGAAAACAATCTGCTTTCTCTGCTCATAATTTTGCACAACAGCTTCACAGTAAATCAGGGGTCATATGGGAACTGGATTTCACAGCTCTCAGCCATCAGACAGGGTAAGTCTACATCATACTCCAAGCACAATCTTGGCTCTCCTCCCCATGCCTGGGGAATCAGCTGAGTGGAGCAGAAACTCTGCCTCCTGCAGTCAATATTCAGCCCATTTCCCATGGCAGAAATAACTGTACAGCAAATACTCACCAATTCTGTCACGACAGCCAGGCACAGTATGAAATCCAGCCAGGTAGGCAGGCAGCACACTCTTGTGCCTTTTGGTTTGTTTGTTTTTTTAATTGGTTAAAAATGTAAGTGCTAAGGTACTAACAGGCCAACTCTTGTTCTTGTCTCTGCCATCAGATTGATTCTAAAGAATGTTTATCAATATGGTAATGGGTGCTTTATGTATATAAATACTGGTCATAGTTAGCAGTAACAGACCAGGAATAATTTCTTTAAAAATTCCCTTGAAAAGACAAGTTTGGAGTTTTATGTGCATTACACAGCTGCAGGTGAAGAGTGTAACAATTACTGAAAGTACCAACTGGACTGAACTATCACAGATTAGCCTAGAAAACAGCATTTAAAGTTATTTGCTGTTGAGTTTTTTGTGTGTGTCTCTCTCTTTTTTTTTTTTTTTTTTTTTTAATCCAAGACTTATAATCACTTAAGTATATAGAAGGAGAGGCCCTAATGAAGAAGGAGAGGCCCTAATGACTGCAGTCTTAGGGAACTCTAACAGTCTGTCAGAACTCTCCACCACATTGTGTCAGAACTGGACCCAGAAAATGGCCATCATGGCTATGAAAATTCAGTGTCTAAAGTAAAAAAACATACCTGCCACCCATGAATCCAGTGGCAAATTACTTCATTTCTTAATCTGAAACCTCTCACTACTTATGTGGCTGCTCCCAGGGACTGGCAAAGCAAATTATGACTGAAGGACCATGAATCAGTACTGGGTAGAACTACCAGATGACCAAAATGAACACAATTGAACAAAGTGCCTGAAAGTTCAGTATCAGTTTGGGACAAATCTCACTTTTGATGATGTGGGACTTCCAGCTCTTGCAATGTGGGCAGGTACCCCCCATCCTTCAGTCACAGCTGGGAAAGAATGCTGAAAAACTGCACTGCCAAGATGTGGGAGTTCATGTCAGTGCTGCCCTCTCATTTTGCTGATACCAAAGGTGAGGAGGGGGCAGTAAGAATTCTCTCTCCTCAGCTCATGCCCACCTCCCAGCAAATCTCCTGCAAAAGCTGCCTGCCACCAAGAACAGGGAGTGAGGCAGAGCCCAATGGGCAGCATTCCCCTGACAGCTGTAATTGTAATGTTTGCACAGATACATCAAACATTAAATAATGGCTTTTGCCCAATCAATCCAATTTTACCCCTCAATGAGACAGGCATACACTTTACAGGAAGGAAAAAAAAAATGCTCCATCACAAAGATTACAAAGCTTGTGATGGTGGTGACACAGATACACTGCTGCTCCCACAAACCTTCCTAAAGAAAACTGATTAATTCAGAGGCAAAAAACCCAAACACACGTGTTTCTTCTTAAGTTTCTTCTTCTGGCTTTTCAGCCTTACCAATGTGAAGAGTTCCATTTCAATTCAGCAGAACTCTCATGTTCAATCTTCTCCAGTCTTGTAATCATTATTAGCTTTGTAGTAAGCAAAGTAATTCTGATCTGGGCAAGGGACAGAAACACAGTCCAGGCACTTTTAGCTCTCAGTAAATGCAACCTTTGGAATATTAAGACTCCTTTTGGAGAAAGTTATCCCTGGAAGTCAGCTGAACAGAGAGAAACATTTACATCCTTCACACACTTACTTGGTCTCCATTTTTTGGTGCCTGCAGCTCCTCAGCCAGGGGAGGGGAGAAGCTCTGTGCAGGAGGGGACTTTTCCAGCTACTCCAGGAGCAGCTCCATGGGCACTGCTGCTTCTCATGGAACCACTCCAAAGGCTGCAGAAATGAAGTGCAAAGTGCTAGGGCTGCCTTAAAATTGCTGGGGAGGGGTGAGGGAAGAAGAAGGGGGAATGGATGGTTGTTTCTTATCAGTTGTAGATTCCCAAATCTACAGATTTGAACTGTGAAACCAACCTGTAGCCCAGAAAGAGGAATTAATTTTACCATCTTTTACCATCACCCTTTGTGAAGAAAACCAAAAAAAGGGCAGATGACTTAGAAAGATTCCCACCAACAATAAAGCTGAGTGCAAAGTGTGTCCTCTTCACAACCAAGATTTCCAAGATTAGATAGCTAAATATTAAGTCTGACTTCCAAGCTACTTGGCAAATAAGCATGATGGAAGTGAAGGAGTGTACCAGTCTGGAAGCCAATTAAAAACTCCAGTGGAAAGAATGAAAGCAGCAAAAAAACTATGAGTGAACCTGTCAGTTGCAAAGAAATCAGTCTAGAGCCATTAAAACCACCATGAGAAAATGAAATAAAAAGCAATATTAGTTTACTTATAATCAGTCTTACTGGCAGATCAAGAGATCACATGATGTTTTACATATCATGAAGAACTTCACATCATTACAGACCTCATTTCAGCTACAAAACCAAGAGATTTTTGTATACTTCATGTTGGTATTTCTGGAAGGAAACCATAACACACTTCTCAAATTTATTCATACTGATTAGCAATAGCCAAATGGCAGTGGCTGCCTTGCCATTGCTCTGAACATTGTTCATGAACAGGATGAAAGATGTGAGAGTGCTGCAGTTTTGCTGGTATTTGTAGAATTACATAAAATGAAACATTTTAAGGAGGAACTGTAACTTAGAGGTAGCTCTTCTTTAAAAATAGACAAATGAAGGTCCAGCAGCATAGCAAAAGTTAGCACAATGTTTATTCATCACTGTAAAGGGCCAGTAAGCTCAAAAATCTCATTAAACAAGATTTGTTATAAAATACCAAGAGGTCTGAAATCATAAAAATGTTCTTAGAGCATTTGCTCATCCTTGTGTGCTGAATCCAAGGTACCCTCACACTTTCCAGCATTCAGAATGCAGAACCAAATCAATACCCATGCTGCTGGTTCTCTTCAACAATCTCCCTTGAATGTGCCCGAGAAGAATGGCTGCAATTTATCACACTGGACCCACAGTGTGAAAAGTTCATCTGTGCCTGACTTAATAGGGTATCACTTTGTGTCAGGTGTTTCAAAATGAGAATAAAAATCACTTTCATAGTCTCAGCCATCTATTTCAATAAAGCTGAGCCACTGAAGGAGATTTAACAGCACATCCTGTTACTCCTCAAGTGTTTTTTGACAAGATTTTAAATTTTCTTACCAGATTATTGCATTAGGACTGATCAAAGTTGTGTTTCAGGTAAGCAGTATTTTTTCCCTAGATTTTAATAGCAGCTGGATGAGGCACTAGGACACCTGCTAAGAGGTGTTCTTTCTTACTTCAGCTGCCAAGCAGTGAATGTGACAGCAAACAGATTTGCTAACCAAGAAGTGAAAATAGGAAAGTACCTCCTCAACATGGAGCTGTGAGGAAATGCAGGCTATTTGATTCAGTTCCCTGAGTGGTAAATAATGCTTCAGTACCTGAAGACTTTTTGAGGAAAACCAAGTATTTTACAGTCCAGGGACCTGTAATGATCATCTACAGTGCTGTGCTTTAAACTCTTTTAGAAAAACAATCCTAGAAAAAAAAAATTAATGATCAAGACTTCTTGTGGAATAAGCAGGAATTTGGATGCAGCATCTGTTGTGGTAGAAAGACACAAAAAGAGGCAAAGCATGCAGTGTAACATCCAAAATGAGATGAAATGCCATTGATTCAACATCTGAAAGTCTAAAATCTTCAGTCAGCTTTAGCTGACTGCTGGATCCTGCCTTACAGCACCTTCACCTAATAGCATTTGAAGAGACAAGATGATATTCTCTAAGTAGAAAGGACATCTTAAAGGTCTTTTCCAACTGTGATGGTTCTGTGAAGTACTGTGGACACTGGTACCAATAAATATTAAGTTTTGAATCTCTTGCTTCACCACTTCTCTCCATGCATGTACAGATTGTGGTAAAACAACCGAATCTAAACTCTATTCCTTCAGCTGCCCTGAGATGTGAGGAAAAAAATTCAGAAGAACGTAAAAAAATTAAGGGCTGACTTTTATTCCCTAAATAAAGTGCATAAACACAGTCATGTTTTTGTAAGTAGAAAACTTGACTGAGATTTGTCTGCAAACCCTTGACCCTGTGAGTAACCTTGTTAGATCAGGTGTTGAGATAAAAATCTGAATTTATGAGTCTTACATAAGCAATGTGCTTATTTGCTATATAGCAATAGTCTGAAGACAGCCATCTATTTGGTTACAGGGAAGTTTATGAAAGCCAGAAATCTAAGAGCAGGTAGACAAAGTCATTAATTATAAATGCCTGGTTAAGTAAAGAGGTCCTTGCACAGAAATTAACAAAGCAGGAGACCTCACCAGTTGTGATTTCCTGAAATGAAAGCAGCTGAGTACAGACAAGATTGAGCCAGCAGTTGAAAATGCATCCTGACCAATGCCAGTCACCAGAGTACACCTGTTTTTTTTTTAATGGATCACAATATTCTGCCAGATTTGGGGAACATTCTGTCAAAAACTTTCTTCTAAATATTCCTGTAATACCCAAGAAGTGCAGTTTGGGTTTTTTTCCCTTTTTCAACAGGTTGTTACTTTACCCTATGAGTAGGATTCACATAATGGTAATCATTACTTCCTCCTCCTCTCACTCATAAACATGCAACTATAACTCCTTAATCCCTAGCACACATTAAATTAATGAAAGCTCCTTGAAAATTGTTTGCAAATTGCATTTCTTATACTCTGATGGTATACATACATATGGTATACATACCATCAGTGGCTATGGCCTTTCTTTTCATTTTCTGCAAGACTAATATTGAGAATACCTGCTTCTCTGAGACACATTTGCCACAACTCTTACTTAACCTTCCAGCTCCTCTCTAAGGAACTGCCTGTTCTTCTAAAATTAAGTAACTTGCTGTGAATCCCACACCACTTTACCTTCTTTTGTTACTTTATACAATCCTGAATGCATAGAAATCTTTTCAAATGCTGCAGCAAACTTTTCAGTCTCCCAACTCTGTAATTTTATCAGCTATTTCTAGACAGCCATGATAAAACCTTTTAAAGCAAAGGATTAGTTTTGTAACCTGAGTTTGTACTAAAGATAAATTTTTCATCATGAAGTAATTGAATCACCAACTACCTAGAGAATTTTAAAAGGATTTGTTTGTAACAGCAAGGCACAGATCTCTACTTCATCTTAACAATTCATACCATTGAAGTACTTCAGTTGAAAATTACATTAATTTTATATAGTTTTGTACTTATTAGCTGATTATTTATTGTGGGCTTAAAACAGCAGGCTGACAAAGGATGCAATTAATACACATTCTGGTTTTGCTATCTAGATGGAAACAACCATGTAAATCAAGATGCAGTTAAGACACAGGCATTTGTTAACCCATCTTGTGGCCTCCTCTTTATGTTACAAATGACCAACACACACAGTTTAAGGCTTCTGCAGACAAAGTTATTTGCACCATTTGTTATTAATGTTGTCCAACACTTGCCAAGTGAAATTTCCTCCTTCTGGACCAGCTAACTGGTTCACACTTTAAAATGAGACTTATTTAAAACTCTCTACAATTCCATTTTGGCAGAACCTACAGAGAACCCTGACATGCAGCTAGGGAGGGAAAAAGAGGCTGATTTGACAAGGAGATGGGGTAGAAAAGCCCAGGAGCCAGGAACTAACATGGGGTAAGCCTGACTCTCTCCACACATTTCGTATTCTTTCTGAAGGAAGAAATGACAGAAACCCCCCTGTTAGCCTGACCCAGAGCTTTAGGCACAAGCCAGAAACCAGCACCTTTGCATTTCATGGTCATGGCAGCTTCAGGCCAGCAGGGATCATTTCCAGCTGGCTTCTGACATCCTGGTTGAAGTTGAATGACCAATCCAAAATGCCAAGTTTGGTAATCTCAGCTGAGTTCTACTTGCACAGCTATTTATATCAGGCATGTGGCATGGGCAAAAATCTCAGGATATTCAGCCATGGTGCTATTAATAGAACAAAAGAAGATGGAGGGTGACGGCATCAGTTTTTCAGTTCTGCCTTTAGATGACCAGCATACAAATGAAATCAGGATAAAGATGTCTTTATTTTGTTCTCAGTGTACCTTAATTTGAAAACTGGCACCTGCCAATCAAACAAAATAATTTTGTAGAGGGGCTGAATAGGCTTTGCCATGACAAGGCCATATAACTGAGGGCACAAGCATTATTTCTCCAGGGACTGAGAACAGATGCTGCTGTTTCTGTATGGAACCATTCTCCTGAACTGATTAATAATATAATTTCTTACTCTTCAAACTCTTTGAAAAACACTGAATCCACTTTCTCATGGCATGCTCAGGTAAAAAGAACATTTCATGAAACCCAGTCACAGCTACTGGTAAAAAAACCCTTTCTAAATAGCAAGACTTCTAGAAGTTAAATTCTACCCTCAAAGGTCTCTCAGTATTCTGCTTGGTTCCTGGACATCATTTCTATTAGGAGCAGAAATGAACTGAATGGGTGTACTGAGCTCTACACTGTTGAAACAGGAAGCAGAAGATTCTTTAAGTTCATCAGAAAGCTGTGGAAATGCTCAAACTCTCACACAAAAATAAATGTGAGTTTTGGTTTATATTTTTGTGGAATGTCCTGGTCTATGGTATCACCCCCAGCTCAAAATAAACTGCACTACAATTTTCTCAGGAGTAACAGCAACACAAAACAAACCTCACAAACAAGGACCAAGACTCATAAATTAAGATATGTGCTTCAAAACTTGATCTCTGGGCTGCTGGCCTGGCTTAAAGAAAAAAATAAAATAAAATGAAAAATCCCTATCCGGAGTAAATTATTTACAAGAATTGAACCAGAATT